>NW_026112466.1:22500-35000 GCF_024323335.1 Lathyrus oleraceus
TTATTAACCCAGTAACCGGTTGTGGATAATCTTCCATGCGAGTATATTATTCACGGTCTGCCGGTAATGAATAATATATCTCATGCACTCTTCAGTCGAAGCCTTTTGCGTTTCCCCGGTCGAGTAAGATTCGTTATTTCCCTTTGTGGAGTCGAATATTCTTGTTGTTGGATAATTGCCGGATGCTTGCAATTTATCCCTTTGAGTTGTCTTTCGTTTACCCGGATGCTTGGTATCGATTGTCTCTCTTTTTGGTTAGTCACCTATTATATACCCAGTAACCGGTATCTCTGGTGTCTTTCCCTTTCGAGTATATTATTCACGGTCTGCCGGTAATGAATAATATATCTCATGCGCTCTTTAGTTGGAATCCTTTGTTGATTTTCCCCAACTGAGCAAGATTCGTATTCTTTGTAGAATCGAATATCCATCCTTTAACCAGTTTGTGTTTTGGATGATGAGTGTTTTGGAAGTGGAATCCAATTCACGTTTTCGGTAGATCACCTATTATATACCCAGTAACCGGTATCTCTGGTGTTTCTTACCATGCGAGTTTATTATCTACGTTCTGACGGTAATAGATAATATATCTCATGCGAGTATCTTATCCACGGTCTGCCAGTAATGGATATTGTATCTCATGCACTCTTTGGGTTTGTGTCCCCATTTGAGTAAGATTCGTTTTCCCGTTGTGGATTCGAATGTCCATCCTGTAAGTCGATTTGCTTTTTCAAGCCCTCCTTTCGGATGATGAGTGTTTTGGAAGTGAAAACCAATTCACGTCTTCGGATTTTATCCTATAAACAACCCAGTAACCGGTTCAGGATAATTTTCCTTTCGAGTATATTATTCACGGTCTGCCGGTAATGAATAATATGTCTCATCTGAGTATTCTATCCACGTTCTGACGGTAATGGATATTATATCTCGTTCGCTCTTGGGTCGATCTTTTATTGTTTTCCCCTCAGAGTAAGATTCATTTTCCTTGTGGAATTGAATGTCCATCCTATAAGCAAGTTTGCTTTTCTAGCTCTCTTCAGGATGATGAGTGTTTTGGAAGTGAAATCCAATTCACGCTTTGGTCGGTCACCTATTATATGCCCAATAACCGGTATCCTTGGTGTTCCCTCCTTTCTGCTCCCTATTATGACCTCGGTCCCCCTGTGGAGTCAGATTTTCCTGATTTTTGTTACCCTTATGCCTGGTAACATCTCATTTTGCTTGTTACTTCACCAGTGGAGTTTTCTTTTGCTTCTCCTCAGGAGTCAGCTTGTGTCTCTCCAATGGATTTATTTTCCTTTGGAAATCTGTTCCCCAGTACGAGTCCTTCACTCCCCAGTGAGTTTCTCTAGTCTGTTTTCTGTTTTCCTAATCAGAGTCGTGTTTTGTTCACGTTATGTCAGTTTTGTTTTTCCCCAGTTTGGAGTCGTGTCTTGTTCACGCATTTCTTTTTCTTTTATTATCCCCATAGAGTCTTGTTAGAGTCTCTGTTCCTGGTGAGTGTACTACTCCGATGGATAGTCTTTTCTTCTGTGTGAATCATATTCCCCACAGAATTTGTGTCTTTTGCATGCATACATTTGCATCATGAGGTCTCTTAGGGACCAAAATTTGTCTCATTACTGTTATTTAAGCCCATTCTACCGCGTCGTGATGAAGATTTCTAAACTTCACTTCTCCGGCTAGAATGACCTTAAATAGGGGCATCTGTAAGACCCCAATTTTGGGCCCTAAGATCCCTCATGGCCCATATCATATCATATCATGGCCTCAAGGATCATTGCATGCCTTTGTCCCCTCCTAGTGGGTAGATTGCCTTGTGGGTTGTTTCTTGATCACCAAGCATACTTTGCATTTGTATATCTTTGCTTTCATATGTTTGTCATTCAAAAAGTACAAAAATATTGTCAGTCTAACCTTGTTGCTTGCAGTTGAAGCAATCATCAGCAATTAGGTCAAAGATGGTCAACAGTCAGTCAAAGCAATGGATGGTGGCCATTCTTGCAGAATTTGGGCACCATGATCAATAATCAAGAGTTCATACAACTTGAGACATCATTTGAAGTCAAGTTCTCAAGGAATTAGGGTTTGGAATTCATCAGAAGTGGTTCAGTCATCCAAAACCCTAGAAAAGTCAAACTTGGTCAACTGTGGATTTAATCAGTGATTTGATGGATAGAATTGATTTGAAGGAGCTCATTCATGCTTATATAAGCCTCATCTATCATGTCAAACCTCATCATGGAAGAAAATCAAGTCAAACAGAAAATTTTCCCAAAATAGAAAGTGGACCTGTAATTTCAACTGCCAAAAATGGAAACTTCTTGATCCTCAACTTACATCATGATACAAGCTTAAAATGAATTTTTTCCCAACATGAAAGTTGAAGATCTTGTTCTCCCATTTTCAAAAAGTCCAAGAACTCTCAAATCCCATGTGTGGTTGTCAAGATATGATCAAATCATTTTCACCAATTTATGAACTTCAAAGAGCCATAACTCATGAACCATAAGGCCAAATTTGGTGGGGTTTTTTCCTACAAACCACATTTTTCCTCCTCTTTCCAAAAATATAAATTTCATTCATCAAAACCTTGCCAATCAAAATGGCATTTTTGGACCTATTTCATTAAAAAACCAAGTTTGACCAAACTTTGACTTTTTGATTCTTTGACTTTTTCTTAATTTGGCCAACTGGGAAATGTTTTAAATCATATTTGAAACTTGCTCCAAGTCCTAAATCATGTTCATACCACCATTTTACTACCATTTTGACATAAGGTGCATAATTTGGCGATTTTGCAAATGGCTTCATATAAGCAAATCAAGTACAGCATTTCATGAACAAACAACAAACAGCATTTGCAAAGGTCTGTGTACAGCCTGTATCAGGCCCAAACTTGCGCAGATTTCACACCTCCACTTCATTTGTACAAGTTTAGCAAAAATTGCATTTTGATTCCACTTAACTAAACCAGCTTAGCATCGGATTAGTGGACTTAAAACAGACAATATAAAGATCATTCTGAGCATTTTCCAACCCTAGTTTTGACAGCAGCCACGACAAAAACACACATACTCTCCTTCTTGCATCTTTGCATTTTAGCAAATTCTGAGCCAAAGCTTCAAGGAGCTCGAGCATTCCTGCTTCCTTCACCATTTGAGCAACATTGTGAAGCATCTTGAACTCTTGAATCCCAGCTGGAAGCTCTTCCTCATTCTGTTTTCTCCAAAGCTACAGCCATGGCATTTCTTGCTTCAAGTGAAAATTGACTTGCTCAAGCTGCTTTTCATCAAGTATATACCATCACCAACTAAGGGCCTGCATCTGTTTGCACTTGTAACCATCAAAGCAGCCCTGTTTTCAATTTTCTTCAAAAACAAGTAAGTGATTCGACCTCAATCATTTGCCATGCCATGATATATTTGTGAAAGATCTTCTTGAGCTGATTTTAATGAACTAAAGCATGCTTAAAATGGTTGTGACATGAGGGAGAAATCTGGATTTTATTTTGCATGCTCAAACCTATTTTCCATCGAGTTGCTTATTTGTTGTTGATTCAGTGAAGACCATTGCTGGATTTAGGTTGTTTGATGTTTGATGTTGCTATTTGTATGCTTGATTGTTGTTTCTGGGATTTTTGTTCTTGGTCGAATTTTGCTTAAAGTGATGAATGCCCTGCTGTTTTGCCATCTTAATCTGTCCAGAAAACTCTCATGATTATGCTTATGTTTGTTGTTGGCTGATGATGCATGATGTTGGTGTTCTTGAGTCGTGCTCATTTGATTGATAATGCTATGCTTTTTGTTCTTGGTCGAATTTTGCTTAAAGTGATGAATGCCCTGCTGTTTTGCTATCTTAATCTGTCCAGAAATCCACATGGTTTGTGTCTGCTTTGTTGGTTGATGCCATTCGAATTTGGATTGAATGATGAACATTGATGTTGAAACCATGCTGTTTCGAAACCCTAGCTCTGCCCAGCTTGTCCATGAATCTTGTTTGGAATTTGTTTGGTGTAAAGTTGCATGAACCTTGCTGTTTACCATGCTAAGTGATTTTGTGTTGATGTTGGTGATACCATGTTGAATACCATGCTGTTTGCTTGCTGTTGTTTATGATGAGCACATGATGATGATGAACTTGATGCATATGCCCTGTTGTTAAATCCTGCCCAGAAATTCGTATGAACTAATGTTGTGGTTTGTTGCTGTTTACACATTGCATGAACATTGTTATTGCTTTGCTGATTGCCATGCCATTCGAATTTTGGTTGAGGATGAACATTGTTGATGAGCTTGGCTGCTTGAACATTACTGTTGTTAAACCCTAGGGTTTCTAAAACCAGAAAATATGAAGCTCCATTGGCCAGTTTACTGTTTCATTGGGCAACAGCCAATGAAAACATTTCAATTGCCTTGCCCAAAACGCACAGCTTCAATTAGTGAGGCGGGTATTTACAACTTTGCCACCGTTGACCCCATGCTTGACCACTAGTCCATGTTACTTGTTCATGTTTGCTTCAAAACTTCACTCAACTTCAAAAATCAATTTCTCATTCATTTTAATTCCAAAAATCCTGAAATTTTTTGCATGATGTTCACATGGATGTCTAGTATTTTATTGTGATTTTTAATTAATTTTCCATTGGCTGGATTTTAATTGATAATTATTTTCTTGACATGTATGCCAAATTGATACATTGTGCCATTCCTTTTGTGAAATACTCATGCTGTATCCAATGCCCCTGAAATTTTTTGTGATGAAACTAGACTCACTCACCTTCATTTCCATATAGAGTTTATGCATTTCCCATTTGTGGTTTGTGAGTTGCAAATTTTTGAAGTTATGTGTTACATTTGGTGCTACATGGATGATATGCATTTTCCCAATTTTTGTTCACATGCTTCCTTACATCCAAATGACCCCAAATTTTGCATGAATCATCTATCACTTGTCTAGTTTGTGTATGAATTTTCTTGGAATTAATCATGCTGTTTTCCATTTGATTGTGAATTTTCTTCCATGCTTAGTCAATGGTTGACTTTATGTGATACACATTGCCATTTCCTTTGTGAAATCCTCATACCATATTGTATGACCATGAAATTTCATATGTGATAACTAGACATCTTGAGCTTTGCATTGGTGTTAACCTCACTCATTTCTCTTCTGTTTTCAAATTGATATGATTTTTTGAAGTTGACCCATGTTTGTTGACTTTCATTATGCTTACTTGAATTTGGTTTGACTTCATGATTTTAATTGACTGCCTTCCTCTCATCCAAATGCATTGAAATTTGACATGCTTGCTATGCTATACGTTAGGATTGAATGTGATTTATTTCATGATTTTTGAAATTGTTTGGGTTGACTTTTGAATGAGGTCTTGCTGTTGACCTACTTGTGCTTCCTCTTGCCATGTTTTGACTTCTTTGGTTTACAAAATGACAATGATGCATGATATAATTATGAATCCAATTGAGAATGCTTCTTGAATGTTTAGACTTGGTTTGGGTTGACTTTTCCTTGCTGCCTTGACTTTTTCTTTCATCTTTGACCCTAGGCTAGTCCTAGTGGTCTTCTAAGCTTATGTTGAGTTCATCTGTTTCAGGTTGAGCATAGTGCTTCAAAGAGACCATACAAATTTGGTTTGAGCTTGATTATATAATGTGCTAACCCTTTGTTTTGTAGGTGTGACTCACATACTTGAGTCTTTGGCTTTGTGCCTTGGCACCTCTGTTTATGGTTGACTGTTGTTTATCCATTTCTTTTGGTTTGAACTGTTGACTTGTTTACTAATAAGTTTGACTTTTTCAGGTACACTTTAGTTGCTTTAGTTGCTTGCTTTGCTTTTTAGCATTTGCTTTGAGGTATAAACCTTTCTTCTTCATGTAGTCTGGAGACCCGGTCTGTTATTTGACCGGGCAAACTGTCTGAAGTCCTCCTTAAGAGGCAATGCCTGTGTTTGTTTAAAATTGTCCCAAGCAGGAAAAGTCCTTCAAGTAAGGCAATTGGTGGAAGGTAGGGATAAGCAATCTATCCCCCACTATTCAGTGTGTCCTCTCTTTGCTCCCATTACATGGTTGAAGCATTGAGATAAAAACCCAAGATCTAATCGAGTCAATAATGTGGAGAGAGCTCCATCTTTCTGAGCTCCCACACTTTCTTATATGCTCTCCCTGATCAGGGATAGAAGCAATGAGGCACACCCCTCATCTCCTTTTCATCTGCTTCACCTTAGCCTCTCAATGGCAAGGTTAAGAGCGACCTTTACCTATTACAGTGGACTTTCAAAGTCAAACCCTCTTGTGTGAGCCCCCTTGTCTTGGCTATAGAGTGTGCTGTTTGATATTCATTGATTGACTGATTGCTTCATATGCACTTGCTTGCTTGTATGTTATGCATTTATCATCATCAATTGCCATTAATGCATGATCATCTCTTTGTTTGTGTGACATTGTCACTGTTGTTTACCCATTGAGGACAATTGTAAGTCCCACAAGTTGGCATTTGTTCCTATGATATGGAAGTGAGTATAAGTCCATCACATTGGCCACTCATCTTATCTTTGCTTGTTGCTTTGTTTGTTTGTATGTGAGGATACAAGTGTAAGTCCCACAAGTTGGCATTTGTTTTCCTAGGATCATACTGTGTATGTTAGAGTAAGCCCAGACTGATTGGCATCTAATACCATTGTTTTTGTCTTCTTTGTTTATGAGAGGATGCAATTGTAAGACCCACAAGTTGGCATTTGCTTTCCTATGATCATGTGTGGAGTTAACCTAAGTCCCACAAGTTGGCAGTTGATTCCCGTATTTCCTTCTTGTTTTCTTTTTGAGGAGATTAGTGTAAGACCATTGAGTGGCCTCTGATATCCATTTCTGTTTTAGGAGATTGGTGTAAACCCAGCCATTGGTATCCGATATCCGCTCTTGTTTGTGAGATTGGAGTAAGACCATTGAGTGGCATCCGGTATCATTTGTTTGATTATTTTATCTTTACTTGTTTTCCATTCCAAAGCACACACTTGAATCATCTCCCATATAATTTCAAGAAGTGAACCTTCTAAGAAGTTTTACTATCCACCTTCATCCATTCATCATTCATTATGTCCTAAACCTTTTCACACTTTATCTTTCAAACTTGACATAAGTGTTGTGCAGACATCTTCATGCTTTTCTAACTAAAAACCTGGACCCAAGTCCTTGACCTTTTTCAAACTCATTTTCATAATACTCCTTTCAAATCAATCTTAATCATACTTTGACTCCATTTTCATAATCACAATCAATTAACTTCACTCACTCACTTGTTTTGGCTCTGTCCATTGTTAATCTTTTCACATTAGCCATAGGTTTCAATTATCTTTGTGGTTGATGTAAATCTTGCCTATCCTTAGTGAGTCGACAGTAAGACTTCCGTACTGAAAACAGGGCTAACCCCTCTAGTACGTCGAAGCTATCCTCGCATGGTGGATGTTGTTTTTGGTCGAGTGTTCTCCCATTGATAATGAAAAGCCTCAGTGCTTGTGTTTAAAACTGAATCCACCAACTTTTGGAAATCTTTTAGCCGAACTACGGCGTTTTGATCCTTACCTTTGATGGAAGGTACGTAGGCAGCGGGTTCATCCGTTCAAACATAATAACACAAAAATAATAAAAATGTACATTCTTTTCTCATCATTCCAATCATGTTTGCACAATCTTTATGTCATAACAAATAACAATTTAGTACAACAAGTGTGAAAAGGGCTCCCTAGGAGTACCTAGGACGTAGTGGGTGCCTAACACCTTCCCATTGCGTAATTTACCCCTTACCCAGACTCTCTGATCTTTTTATTAGTTTTCTACGTGTAAAACTTCTTAGGCTTTTGTTCGCTTTTTAGCCAATCCTTTGGATAAATAAAAGTGCGGTGGCGACTCGAAATTTCAATGTATCTCTCAGCTTATGGTTTAATCAATAAATCATATAGCGACGAATACACCGCTACAGAAAAGTGGCGACTCTGCTGGGGATATAGTCTCACCAGAATCTCTGGTTGTATTGCCTACTTTTCACCCTTGTTGTGCTATATTATTACTTGTCATTTGACATATTTTTGTACAATTTGGGATGACTGTATTGATTGTAATGTGTGAATTGCTTGATATACAATTGCTGTTTGCTTTGGTGATCTGTGAGATGAGTTCTATACCCGAACTCGAGTGCACTCTAGGATAGGAGAATGGCATAGTCTTGTTGACTGGTGTGGAGTATTCCTTAGCCAGTTGACTTGCGAGTCCATTCACTTGGTGGAGGTCATGTTGAACTAATAATGTCACACAAGTTATTTGTGGTTAGGCATTATTCTTTCAATCATGTGCCGCAGAAGCCAAGGACCTTAGTTTACCAAACCCATCTTGGCCTATTTTTAGGACCGTAGTGCGGAGGTTGTTCAGATGTCAGTTCTGATACGATTGTTACGCGATACTACACTCATAAGAGTTTCTCTTGAGAATATTCTTGGAATACGAGTATTCGTTCCTCCGATAATATTCGAAAGATGGAACGATGATTGTGGGAACCTCTGATAGAACATGTCTGGCAGGTTTAAACCCTAGTACACTCCCTTTGGGTGGTTCTTAACCGAGACCCCATGCTCGTGACTCTCAACAAACCCGTGATTCGTGGTTGAGTCGTTCAAACATTGTTAATATCAATGGATCCAGGATCAGGTGTAAAACCTAAAATCCATCAAAGCGGCTGGTTGATATTAAGAATGTCTGAACCGGTTCATGTACCGTTAATATCAATGGAACTTGGGTGTTGATAAGGTGAAAACCTAAATCCACCAAAATGGATGATTGATATTAGGGATACATAGAGCTTTCCCACGACCTTTGTTTGGTATGCTTTGTTTGATCCTTGAGTGTGTTTGTTGCATTCATACATTCATGCATTCATCTGCATCCATATCATCAGAAAAAGAAAATTTTCAAGGAACTCAAAGGAGTTTATTTGCAAAAATTTTCAAAACATGAAAAAACCGGAAATTTTTTTTTCACCTGATATATCTGATGAGATATTCTCATGTATGATCAAAATGCTTAAATCTTTCAAAGTTTGCAAATAAAACCCTCGGGTTCCTTTGATATAAAAAACAAGCATATGCATAAACACTTCATGCATCATTTGCATAAGCAGGTGTTTTGTTCCAGTCTCCCGTCCTGTGGTTTGACCTTGCGATCTTCATTTATTTTGAAGACGCACCTCGCCGGTATTATACCAAAGCCATCTCTGCCAGATTGATGGATCATCCTGAGCAAGAGAATTGTGAATTCAGAGAGGGGAATTTGCCAGACTAAGTGCTTTTAATGGATTTATTCCTGTTGATGGATTTATTCCTGGTTAACCAATCCCGGGCTGGCATTGGCTATGGTTCTGGGGCAATGAGCGAGGTCTGTTCACAAGTGGAGGATTCATCCATGCTGATCAACCTGCAGAAGAAGAAGATACTGCTTTCATTGAAGAAGATGCAGAAGATCTGAACAATTTCATCATTCCTGGTGGTGTCTGCCACAATTGGGTCGCTGTGGATGTTCCTACGGTCATTCATAAGTCAGCGTGATTTGTTCATTTTGTTTGAAACCCTTCTCTCATGCCAAAAGGAGAAGTGATGACATTGTTGGCAGCATTTAATACAATGATGTTTTCATTCAATTAATGCATTGTTTAACATTTGTTTTTCCATTTGTTTTCACTTTTTGCTTTTTGCATGAAATCAGTGATCACAAAAAAAAAAACCATGAAAAACAATAAAACAACATTTTTCATCTGCATCAATGATTTGCTTGTTTAAAATACAAAAGCTTTTCATTATCCAGAATCATTATGCAGGGATTTCTAAACCCATTGAACATAATGATCTAACGCCATCTCCCAATCTTGAAGTCCTTGTATCTGGGGCAGAGGAAGATGATGTTGAAGGGGATTCCTGACGAGATTACCCGTCTTCTTGAGCACAAAGAAGCTCATTCAGCTGTATCATGAGAATCAGCAGAACAGTCAAACTGGGGCATTACAAAAAAAAAAAAAACAAAAAAAAAAAAAAAACAAAAAACAAAAAACAAAAAAAGGAAGAAAAGAGGGTGAAAAATAAGAAAAAATCAAAAATCAGGAAAATTTTTTTCCAAAATATTTTTCAAAAGAAAAAGAAAATTATACCCTCAAGTCCCTAGTTGACTGATGCTGAATGGGTTCAGAGTCGTTATGACCAGTTGAATCTGATTGAAGAGAAGAGGCTGACTGCCATGTGTCATGGTCAGTTATATCAGCAGAGAATGAAGAAAGCATTCGATAAGAAGGTCAAGCCTCGTGTGTTCCGAGAAGGTGACCTCGTGCTCAAGAAAGTTTTGTCTTTCGCGCCCGATTCCAGGGGCAAGTGGACTCCAAACTACGAGGGTCCATATGTTGTTAAGAGAGCCTTTTCAGGCGGAGCTCTGATGCTTACAACAATGGATGGGGAGGATTTCACTCGTCCTGTGAATTCAGATGCAGTTAAAAGATACTTTGTCTAAAAAAAAAAGTATATGCAAATGAAAAAAAAAAACAAATGAAAAAACAGAATAGCTCGCTAAGTTGAAAACCCGAAAGGGCGGCTTAGGCAAAAGTGAGCGTCTCGGTGGAGAACCCGCAAGGGTAATCCAGGAAAAAATTAGAGACTTGAAAAAAAGAATATATTTGCATCCCGCTAGATTGAGTACCTCACCCTGGGGCAATCTAGGCAAAAATTAGGGATTTGGCAAGTAACTGCATCCTGACAAGACTTTCTGGTTCATCAGTCGTCATTTCGTCAGAAGATTCTCGATTCGTCGTCAACTGAAGCTTCGGATACATCGAGATTCAAATTGGTAGAGAAAGGATCATTATGTTCAATGTAGCCCTCTTCCAATATATATCACTGATTTCAAATTTGTACAGATCTATGGAGTCTTGCCATTTGCAGACTACCATTCTATCAAATCAATTTGAGCTTTTTATCCAGTTTATTTACACTCTTATTTGTTTCAAGTCAACAAATGTTTTGCATGTTTTAAATTGATAAAATGTCATTGTTTTAAACAAATCAAATTTTTTCAAAATTTGTTGTTCTAAACAAAGTGAACATTCACAAAATTGAAAGGATACTCAAGAATATCTCAGTGCTCTCCCGAGGGTGGCATGATTTCCAACAGGTAAGACATTGGTTCATATTCCTGGTTTGGTTGTATTTTCTTTCTTCAGAGCTTTGTTGAGGTTGTTCCTCAAACAGAGTTGTTGTTGGGGTTGTTCCCCAGTACAGTCGCAAGTGAGTGTTGTTGAAGACTTCGTTTTCTCCAACAGCAGTTTTCCCTAGCATGGGTGTTTTCTTGTGAAGTTTCGGCGGTTGATGGTTTGTCATCTTGGTGCCCCGTCATTTTCTCCAGTGGGTCGTCTGCCCCAGACTTTACTTGTCATCCTCAGCACAGTCATGAGTATAGCTGATTGATTGATACTCCCCCCGGAGTCGCGAGTAGAGCTGTTATTAATATCCCCACCAGAGTTGCAAGTGGAGATGTTACCGCTTTTCCCCATGCAGTGTGCCAGCAGGATTTGTCTGTTTCCTCAGCACGTTTGTTTTCTTTTGAAGACTTGGTAGGTCAGTGGTTTGATACCCGGTACTTACCCTTTCCCCGGCAAAGTCGTCTGTGGAATTGTTGCTATCTCTCCATCAGAGTTATTCTCTCCAGCAGAGCAGGATTTATTTTCCTACTCCGTGGTTGATTGGGTTGGTATCCCAGTATTTCAATCATCTTTTCCTCAGCTTAGTCTGCAGAGTAGTTGTTGTGGCAGTTTCGCCTGTTGAATACTCTTTCAATCCCCGACATGGTCGGATGATGGCTCTAGCCTCCAGTGAACGGATTAATTTCCTGACTGTCTGTGATCCCCAGTAGAGTGGCTTATATTGCAGAATCTACTTCTCGTGATCAGTTTGCTGTGTATATTCTCCCCAAGCGGAGTGGTTTATTGCAGAATATACTTGTTTGATCTGTCCTCCCTCAGTGGTTCATTCCCAAGAGAGTAGCTGACAGTTTTCCCCAGTAGAGTTGCTTATGCAGTAAGATTCTACCTGGATGATATCATTCTCCCCCAGGGCGTTGTTCCCCAGCGGAGTTATTGTGTGGATTTGCTTCTACAGCGGTTCGTGCTTATGCACCCTTTGTTTCTCAGTTAACACTGGGATCCCCTGCAGATATCTTGGGTTTTCTCTTGTTCCCCTACAGATTTGTCTTGGTGGCTGTCTTGCCCGTTGTGACTTTCTGTACCCTGATTGGGTTGTTTCCTGATATCTCTGATTCCCTGCTTCTTCAGCAGTACCTGCAGATCTTTGCTTTGCGGCATGTAGATCCCCACAGATGGGCTCTCCAGTTGGTTTTTCCCCTGGAAGTATAATACCGGACGTTTGGTTCCTGAACCTGTTGTGTTAGAATTGTCTGTTTTGT
>NW_026112466.1:57500-70000 GCF_024323335.1 Lathyrus oleraceus
ACTTTGCAGTCCCCCAACATTTATTGGAATAGACGTCCATGCAAAAATTGGCATCAAAATTCGTTGTCTAGGCCAAGTTTTGATGTTCCCGCCTCTCGTCCCGTGGCACGTGGCCTATGGCCTATGGACCACCCGTTCGGTCGAAAAATCAAAGTTGTTCGAAATGCTCCGAAACTTTGCAGATCCTTTCTATATGTATTGAGGAAAGATCATGCAAAAAATCGGCTCAAAATTCATTGTTCCGACTAGGATTTCGTTGGTTTCCGTCCGCATAAAGCCGACACTTAGAAAAATCATAAAAAATTCATACGACGTCGAAAAAAAATTATTTTTGGTGGACCTCATTCTTATATTGTGTTTAACAAGCATGCAAAATTTCATGAAAAAATTCGAAGTCTAACTCATAAAACAAGGAATTTATGTCTACAGGGAAAAAGGGACCCAGTTGCTGCTAAAGCAGGACATGCAAATCAAGCTTATATAGGGGGAGGCCCTTGACCAGTCCGACCGTCCAGGGGCCGTCCGACCGTCCTGTGACCCGCCAGGCTGCAGCCTGGCACGCAGGAAAAGCCTTTTTTGCAAGAAATCCTTGCAAATTTCAAATTTTTCAACATCAAATCAAATATTTTTCAAATCAAAATCAAATTTTGGATAAATTTTTTGGAAATTTTTCACTTGCTTGCCCATGTTTGTGCGCCCATTTGCCTTGTTGCCTTGTGTTGTTCTTCATGCCTAGCGCGGAGGAACCGGCGTTGTTGTATGCTACTGTTCGCTGTGAAATTTGGCGAACAACCTCTGGTTTACCAAAACGTGTAGAATTGGGTCACTTGCAGGATCAACCACACAAATCCTAGGACATGTGCAAATCTAGATGGTCTTGAAGATGTCTAAAATCACTTTCATATCTTTCATTTCTGTTCTCTAAGTGTTTTACGTCGAAATATGTGGATCAAAATGTTAAGTAGATGTAGATTTAACAAGATAATGTAAATGGCAGAAATTAACTGATGAAATGTAAAGTGTCGAAAAGTATAAAGTGCAGAAAGATAAATGACTGGAAAGCATAAAAGAGATTTGTAAAGACTTAAACTTTATAAAATAAACTTTGAAGGAACTGGTGTTTGTTTACACATACATTTTCCAAATATGACTCTTTTCTCTCACACGGGTACTTTGAGTGTTTTCAGGAATTTTGTATATAGTAATTCTTCACACCCCTTTTTAGATAGTAACTACCCTATATATACACAAATAACACAACTGTCATTAACGACTAAATCCTAAAACTATGACACATGGCTCTCCTCCTTTCGCCAGATGCTTCCACGCGTCTTCTGCCAAACGTCACAACCTTTTAAATTCAAATTTACTTTTAAGTCGAAGTGACGTCTTCCTTCAGGCTTTTGTCGAATTATCAACATACTGCAATGTCTTCTGTGTCTTGTCGAAAGTGCTTTTCCTAGGTGCAAACATCTTTGTCGAAATGACGAAACCTCCTTCTGGTCGAAGTGTCGAACCACACTAATCAAATCGTTTCAACCCATGTCATCATTTGTCGAAAACATCATTTCTTACACCAAATCTCATGGCGTCGAAAACGCACGTATACAAATTGCCCCCCAGCAAAGACGTTTCGACTGTTCGTTCTGGGAGAAACAGTCATTTGTTGTCAATCAGCGTTTTGATGCCATGTCACTTAAACCTCATTAAATGTAATTCTGATAATCTCAATTTCCAATGCAGATTCATCATTACACTTTCTCCAAAATGTCACGTCTAGCCCACGTTCAGAGTTCACTTCCATCATTTCCTCACGTCATGGTTTCTTTTCAACTTCCAACTCTTCATTATTCCCATCAGAGATGGCCACGTGTCCCACTAACACCATTACCATCTAAAACTTTTCAACATCTTCTTCCTATAAATACCCATAAACCTTTTCTTTAAACCCTTTCACGTTTCAGGTTTCCTTATTTCATACCCATTTCTCAAGCTTTTCACATTTTCTGAGAAATCTTCTTCAGTTGTTTCAGCAATGGCGCCTCAAAAACCCTCAAGCAGTAAACACTCCAAGAAGAAACAAGACTCATCTTTTCCTCCTGCGCATGATTTAAAAGGGCCAATGACCATTGGAAATCAACAGTATGTTCCGGAACCTCCAAACGAAAAGAAAAAGACTGCATTTATAAATCTCAGGTACTAATCCCTGTTCTTATTTCTGGAAATTATCACGCTATGTTAGGTCCCCTTCCAAACCCAGAGATTAAACCAGAGCGTTTAAGAGAGTTTTTTCCGTCTTACTTTCACACAAAACCCATAGGTGCTGGAAGAAAACCTCAGCCTAAAGAGAAAGTTGTAGAACAGAAAGATTCATCAAGTTCGACAGATGTTGGAGAGTTGGACTTAGCCTATTTGAATTTTCCCAGGATATTTAGAACCTTCCCATGGTCGAAAGATCCTTCTGACTACATATCTTGGTTAGATAAAATCGAAAAAGTTAAAGGGTCTTTTTGGAAAGAAGTAGGCATTTTCGACCTTATCCAGTTGTCGAGAGTAGGACCCAATATCTGTCCAAATATGCTTTTGGCTTCTCTCTACTTTTGGGATAGTACTTACAACACCTTCCACCTTCCTTGTGGGATGGTTACGCCTACTCTTTTCGACGCAGCAGCCATTGTTGGTCTTCACCCCAATGGTATAGATTTCGACCCCACTGTCTTAAGTGAAGATACCATTGCCTTCGAGACTAGCCTTGCACCCTACTCCTTATTCATGTCCTATTACCATGATAAGAGTACCACTGAAGTTTTAGATGTCGAACATATAGCCTTTTTGACATTATGGCTGTCCAAATATGTGTTCTGTTCTCGCTCTCTTCAAGTTGCCAAGAGATTTATCACCATAGCCAATCAGCTTCATGCAGGCCCGAAACTATGTTTGAGCGAAATGATCCTGGCGAATCTCTATGAATCTTTGAGCGAGAGCGTACATTTCTTAAAGAACACCAAAACCCAAGGGAAAATCAACTTGTCAGGACCTTTTTGGCTCTTGCAACTATGGCTCAATGCCACCTTTGAAGCCAATCTGCCTGTAGCACCAGAAATAGATGAAGAAGAAGTAAGCGATAGGACTGTCGAATGGCCAAGATTAGTGCTACTAACGCCAACTGATGAAGGAATCAGCCTTCGACAAGCTTTTAAAAGCTATGTTATGATGTTTGCTAAAAGGTATCAATTTACTTCGACCATGGCACCTTTTGCTGATAGAAAGATTGGACCTAAGTGGTTTACCCAACAACTGCCTCTGGAGATGCAAAAGGATGAAAATACATTTCTGAATGTTTGGGAATCATTCTTGACCCCTAGGCTCCTTTTTTCTTATCGTAACACCACAAAAAATCAGATTGCTTTGATAGTTTATCAACCCAACCTTGTTTCCAGACAGTTTGGTCTAATCCAAATCAAACCTCAACCTATATTCCCCAAAAAGGGGTCCATCATTTTTTATAACTCCCTTCACACTGAAGACGAAGGCAAAGAACTGTCGAAGAAACTAGCTGATGCTTCTCTCGACATTCGACCAGTTATTTTCCGACCATCATTCTTATGCACTCCTGAGTTTGATGAATGGTGGAAGGATTATTATTCCAACAAATTTTTCGACGTAGCTGCTTTTGCCACACATTTGACAAATGCTTTCGCTTTTGTGCAGGATCGGACCAAAAAAGGTATTCAACGACATATTAAGGAAATACAGAAATTTCAAAAGTATTTTGAAACTGCGTATAGACCTGATGATCTTAGTCGAACCATATGTGAAGCAGCGGCTGAATTAAAACGCAAATTGACAGAGAAGTTTAAAAAACTGTCATTGCCTTCCAATCTTTCACCAGAGGCGCGCTATGACCTTGCTTTCAATTGTCATCCACCAAAGTTTCCTCCCTTGCCAACTGCTGACTTTGGGGTGGCGTTTGGTTTTCCACTTCCAGACTGGTTCCTTTGTGGGGATTTTATGAAAATTCTTCGTCAAAAGTATCAAAAACCTGCTGAGCGTGTGGTTCCGACTAAGTATCATCTGGGTGAATATCCAGGACACCTTCATATTGGAATAGAACACGTTCGCGTGGAAGATACCATTCTTGAAGGTGTTCACAGAAAAAATATGATTTTTCTTTCTGTTATTCTAACTGTCTTATCATGTATCTCTTATATTTGTTTCTGAATTTTATTTCTTTCCTTAGCCGTGAAGATCCCTGCTAAGAAAGCTGCTGTCGAAGCGTCGCCCAATACTGCTAAAAAGCCTTCGACAAAGGTGCAAAACTTTTTCTCTTCTTATTATTTTCCTTCCATTATTTGGAACTAACTGGCTTTGGCCTGTATGACTAGGTAAGTCGAAAACCCCCAACAATCCAAAAGAAAAAGAATGAAGAGGATAAAGTCCCTAATGAAGAGTCTGGTGATGAATCTCCAGAGTTAATCCCTCCCCCTCAGAAGAAAAAGAAACTCATGAAGGTCTCTTCCCAAAGGTCCATTGCTAACCCAACCAGGAAGGATCCTGCCAGTGCTTCCTCTGCCAAGCCTCAGTCGAAAGATATGGGGAGTGGGAAGTCCAGTTTTAATACTGAAATTCCTGAGGTAATTTTTATTTCGACAGCATATGTTTTACCTTTCCTACGCCTTTCCTTCTAAATCTTTAGAATTTATTTTCAGGAACAAGTGGTTGTCGAAAAAACGCCTGAGAAAATTCTGGAGGAAATAGCCCCAGAGGCAGATGTCTCCGCAAGTGACCATGATATGCAAACCGTAGGAGAGTTCGACACCACTGTGGGTGAAGCCTCTGAAGACGAGTCTCCTCCTCATCCAGGATTACATGCTGCACCTCAGGGTGATGATATTGAAATGGAGGTTGTGGTCGAAGATACTCCTGAAGATGAAGCTGCCAGAGATGGGGACAATCAGTCGAAACGAACAGAGGTCGAGCATACTTCGACGCGAAACACTCCACCTGCTCCTGACCGGGTCCAAGGGAGTAGCAAATCAACTGGTTCGACCAGTTTCTCTCGCGAGGAGCTTGAAAATCTCAAAGTGCAAATACCTTTGGAATATCTGAAAGCCATGCTTAGCACCCGTTTCAATTTCCAGGATTCTTCTCAGAGTAGTTCGACCACTTCTGGGGCGACTTCTGAAGCACCATCACTTGGCAGCCTTCTGACCAAGATCAAAACGAAAATTCTTGATGTCGATTTGTTTAAAGTCTTAGAAGAGAATTCCCTTGCTCAACTTAGTCTTAAGAAACTCTTGAAGCAAGTGAATGTTTTGGAAACTTCTGCTGAGATTGGAAGTTTTGTGATGGAGTTGATGACTCTCATTGACTTGGCCACTGCGGATCTCCATCGTCAAAGGGATCTTACCGCTCAAATCTCCTCCAAGTCTGAAACTCAAACTGCTGAATGGGATGCCGTTTCGACTTCGACTGACAAAGTTTCAAAATTGCAAAAGCTTTCTGAAACGTACGTCGAAGAAGTTGCTGCTTGCAATGACAATATTCAAAAATGGAAAACACAGATAGCAGCACTTCAAGAAAAAATCTCTCAAGAGGAGAAACGTAAGGCATCCATTCAGCAACCCGAACAGAGCGAGATTGACGAAGAATTGAGGGTGGGTATTCGACATGCAGAGAAATCCCATCAACTTAGTCAAGAGATTGAGACTCTCTCTACTCACAAAAGTCTTTGTGATCATCGACTCCAACTCCAGAGGCAGAAGTTTGCCACTTTGAAGGATACTTTTGCCAATTTAAATTTTTAGTCGAATTTATTTTAGCAACTCTCAGCCTTGTGGGGCTTTCTTTGTAATAACTTTTGAATGCCATTTTTATTTGGCCCATCTTATCACAATTATGTTTTGCACTTATTCTGTTACTATTTTTATTTCCTGCAATGTAGGCTTATATTTTTTCAAATACTTGCCATTTATTCTTAGGATTCTCTTATCCTTCTCTATTTCTTCTATTTCATATGCGCCGTTTGAGAATGTTCTCAAAACCTGGAAAGGTCCTTCCCATTTAGGAGACCACTTTCCCATTAGTTTATCTTTTCGATCCATAGGAAGGATTACTTTCCACACAAGATCACCTATTAAGAAGGTCTTGGATCTCACTTTCTTGTTGTAAAATCTTTCGACTCTCCTCTTTTGTCTTCTTATTAGGTCTAGCGCGCGCAACCTTTCTTCGTCTAAGTCAACTAGTTCGTCCATCATCATGCTCCAATATGTATCTGATGGGATTTCATGATGCCTTTGCACTCTAACTGACTGCAGATATATTTCGACTGGCAAAACTGCATCATGTCCGTAAGTCAACTTGAATGGGGTCGAATTCGTTGCCTCTTTGGGGGACGTTCGACAAGCCCACAAGGCTTGATCCAAAGTTTTATGCCAATTTCTAGGCTTTTTCCCCACATGCTTCTTAATCAAGTTTATCACTACCTTGTTGGCTGCTTCAACCTGCCCATTTGCTTGAGCGTAGTAAGGTGTCGAAGTAAGGAGCTTAAAACCTGTTTCTTGTGCAAACTTCTGCATGTTTTTACCAGTGAACACAGATCCTTGATCTGTTGTTATTTTCTCAGGTATCCCAAATCTGTAAATTATGTATTTTTGGATAAAGTCTATGACTGCTTCTTGATCCACATTCACCAATGGTATGGCTTCGGTCCATTTTGTGAAATAATCTATCCCAACCAAAATGTACCTTTGCCCTTTTGAGGAAGCTGGTCGAATCTCCCCGATCAAGTCCAACGCCCATCCTCTGAATGGCCAAGGTTTTATAATTGAGTGCAACTCACTTGCAGGGACATGAGGTATGCCTGCATGTACTTGACATTCCTGACAACCTTTTGCGAATTCAACACAATCTTTCAGCATTGTTGGCCAATACATCCCTTGTCGAAATAAAAGCCACTTCATTTTGTGACCTGCTTGGTGCGCGCCACACGCTCCACTGTGTACATTCGACAAGGCTATGTAGGCTTCATCCTCACTCAGGCATTTCAACAAAACTCCTTCTGCAGTCTTTTTGAACAATTCATTTCCCAAAAGTACGTAACTCAAAGCTCTGTATTTTACCTTTCTTTCTGCTTTCTGATTTGGGTCTTGTAGATAATCTTTGACAGGCTTTCTCCAGTCTGTTATTCCTGAATCATCTATGTTGAATATCTCGAAGTTTTCTTCGTCACCGTATCCTAATCTTATTGACTCTAGATCTGATGGGGATAACCTGGTGGATACGACTCTTCTTCTGACTTCGATGGCTTCTTCTAACTTTCCCTTCGACACCTTGTATCCGGACGCTAGTTGAGCAAGATCATTCGCTTCTTGATTCTCCAACCTGGGGATGTGTCTGAAGACGACATTGTCGAACGCCTTGAGAAGTCTATTGGCTATTACAAAGTACATGATCAAATTTTCTTTCACGCACTTATACTCTTTCGTCAACTGTTTTATTACCAGTTCGGAGTCACCCATTATTTCGACTCTTGTTGCCCCCAATTTCAACAAGATTTCAAGTCCGGCGATCAAAGCTTCGTATTCTGCTTCATTATTTGAACACAGACTTTCAACTTTGTACTTGAACTTTGTTGGAATTTTTTCAGGAGAAATAATTAACATCCCAACGCCCGTTCCGTTTTTATGACTGGAACCGTCGAAGTACAGTTTCCAAGGTTCCAGTTCGACGTATTCTACGTCTTCGTTTATAGAGTGGTCTGCTATGAAATCAGCGACCACTTGTCCTTTCACTGCTTTTAAAGGCAGATATTTCAAGGAGTATTCTGTTAAAGCTAAAGCCCACTTTCCAATTCGACTATGTAAAATAGATTTAGATAACATATACTTTATTACGTCGAAATGGGAAGAAATATATACATCGACAGGTTTTATATAATGCTTTAGTTTAATACAAGAGAAATATACACACAGGCATAACTTTTCTATAATGCTATATCTAGTTTCGGCATCGTTCAGGATTCTACTGAGATAATAAATGGCCCTTTCGACGCCATTCTCATCTTCTTGACACAACATACTTCCTAATGTTTTGTCTGATGCCGAAATGTACAATCTCATATTTCTTTTCCTGCAAGGAGACATCAGGATTGGGGGATTTTCCAGGTACTCCTTGATTTTGTCGAAAGCCGCTTGCTGTTCTTGCCCCCATGCGAAGTCTTCTTTCTTTAGTCGAAGTAGAGGGGAGAAAGCTTGTGTCTTCCCACTGAGGTTGGAGATGAATCTTCTGAGAAAGTTGATTTTCCCTAGCAGAGACTGCAACCCCTTTTTGGTTGATGGCGCTTTCGCTTCCATTATGGCCTTGGCTTTATTCTCGTTTATTTCGATCCCCTTCTTATGGACCACAAAGCCTAAGAAATCACCCGCCTGCACACCAAAAGCACATTTAAGTGGGTTCATTTTTAAACCAAACTTCCTCATCCTTTCAAAGGATTGTCGAAGATGATCTATATGATTTTTTCCTGAAACAGACTTAATCACGATGTCGTCAATATACACTTGCATGAAAGTTTCGATGAAATCATGAAAGATGGAATTCATGGCACGTTGGTAAGTCGCTCCAGCGTTCTTCAAACCAAAAGGCATTACTACCCATTCATACGTTCCTATGGCTCCAGGACAACGGAAAGCCGTTTTAGGAACGTCTTCTTCAGCGATAAAAATTTGGTTATAGCCAGAGTATCCGTCTAGCATACTTAAGTACTCATGGCCGGCTGCAGAATCTATGAGCATTTCTGCCACTGGCATAGGATATTCATCCTTTGGGGTAGCCGAGTTTAAGTCTCAAAAATCAATACATACCCTAAGTTTGCCATTTTTCTTAATTACTGGAACAATATTTGCAATCCATTCGACATACCTGGTTGTGCGGATGAACTTGCATCTTAGAAGTCTTTCGACCTCTTCTTTTATCTTCGACAGGATTTCTGGTGCGAAGCGTCTCGGAGTCTGCTTTATTGGCTTCTTCCCTTCCATTATTGGCAACTGCATTTCGACCAGATTTCTATCGAGACCAGGCATTTCGTCATAATCCCATGCGAAGCAATCTTTGAATTCTTTCAGCAACTGGACTATTTCGACCTTGAACTGGGGGTCCATTTTTGCACTTATGTACGTTGGTCTCTGTTCTGCCCCCACTCCTAAGTTTATTTCTTCTAGAGGATCCTGCGCCACCATCTTCTCGTTTGTTGACACTGGATCTTTTTCGAACCCCAGAGGTTCGTCGTCGTAAATGGCGTCAAGCTTTTGGTGTTGCCATCCGCCTATTTGGTTGGTGACATGATCTTCCGCAACGTCCTCTTGGGGACATTGTTCGTTGGAGTTCTCTTGGCTGGCTTCGACAGCCATATTTTTTACTTCAGCCTCAAGGGCCTCTTTTCGTTTGTTTTCGGCTATGTAAGCCGTAATCTTTTCGATCGCTGATTGTTCACTCGTCATCGTCAAATTCACTACCCCATCCCGTCGGCGCTATATGAGTGGTTCCCCATATGTAAGTCTCGCCGATCACTTCTTTATCCCACTGGAATCCATGCGTTGGATGCAGGTACATGGAGCAATAGGCATTGTCTGTCGTCTTCAAGTCGAATTCTGCCGGGCTGCAGGGAGGTATATGAGCCAGGTTTTTGTCGAAGCTCTGGCTGGTGACAGTGTTTACTTCGGTCATGAAGTAGCTTTGGTCAGCCTCGATGTTTTCGACGATTCCATCTGGCCTCCATATGGCTATCCGTTGGTGCATTGAAGAGGGTACCGCTCCTACGCCGTGAATCCATTCCCTACCAAGCAGCAGGTTGTAGTTGGCTTTCGAAGCGATGACTATGAACATCGTAGGTCTTGTTATGGTTCCTACAGTTAAGTTCACTTGGATGACTCCCATAGTTGTTCCTATCTTCCCTTCGTAATTCGACAGCACCATGTTGTGGGGCTTCGCGTCCGAATCGTCTTTTCCAATCTTCTTCAGCATGTAGTGGGGCATCAAATTCACTGCCGCTCCCCCGTCCACCAGTATCTTATTCACGCCGACATTTTCCACCCTTCCTTTTATAAACAGAGGTTTCAAATGCGCTTTCATGGAGTCGTCTGGTCTTTCGAAAAAAGCGTTCTGCTCTTCGACGCATCCGTTGTTCATCACATAGTAGCAGACGGGCTTGTGTGCCATCGTTTCTTCCTCCATTTCGTCTCCTTCATCCTCAATTTCCATGACTCTATCATAGTCTCTAGGGAGAACAGAGACCACGTTGCAAATCACGTTGAAGGATGCCTCTGAGTCAGAGTTAAAACTGTCGGTTACTTCATCATCTTCCTGCATCTTCTCTTTCGACGCCACTGATTCGACAACTCTGCTAGGATTGATCTGGAGGGGAGTCTCTTTCCTGCTCCTTGTCTGACGATTGTTGCTAGATTCTGCTTCGTTTGGACCATTCATGTTCTTTTCCGCCATCTCCATTTCTGCCCTCTTCTGCCTTTGGAACCTCCTCCATTGGGACCTGGACATGGGATTTTTGCCTTTGTAATTCTCTGATGGGTATGGTCGTGGCTTGTGTTTTTCCATTTCCTTCTTGCCCTCCATCGACGCGCCTCTCTGAACCTCGAACTTTCCCCATTTCTTCTGCCCCTGGGCGTCCCTAATGGGTTGAACCCATTTGTCGTCTGTGGCTCTGTCAGATGGTTTATAGGAGTTCTGGCGTCTCTCTCCGTGCCTCCATTGGTGGTGATTACTTCTCCTTGGGTCGTATCTCACTGTTCCCCAACTTTCTTTCCTTTTGGTCTTATCCACCGCTTCCAGGTTGGTTGCTGCCTTCCTGTCGAAGACTGCGCTGCAGCGTGGGCACAACATTACTTCGGTTTTCATCCTTTGGCATCTCTTGATGAATTCCATTAAGTTTTCCTCCTCTCTAGGGTACGCCAACCTTTGGTATTCTTTCTGACGGCGATCTTCGCCCTCTTCGACCTGGTCCTTCTGAGATATTTCTACCATATTTACCCCAACATTTCGTTCGTCGGCGATGCTTAATTCGTTCATCTTCCTGATGAGCCTCTCTTCTTCGCCTTCGACGCCTTTTGGTGTCTGGTCGAACTCTTTCTCTGGGCAGCAGCACCAAGATATGGTCCTGGGACCATGTTTGCAACAGCATTTGTTCCAATTCCTTCTGGGGTCTTCCATTGTCCTACGCAGAATCCCACTGATCACGGGCTTCGAAGGACCGTCAGCGGCTTCCGCTTTGATTTTTGTGACTTCTTTACTGAAAGGCCCCATAGTGTTGACACAGTTGGCGATATCACCATCCTTCGTTTCGTCAGAACCAAGGCCTTCAGCAGCCTTGTTTTCGATCGTAAGGTCTTCAGTAACCTTTTCCTTCATATTAAGGGAATGCTCAATTGCGTCGACTATTTCCTCATTGTCTTCTGAAGAAGTCTCCCCCCAACCACTTGGTTGGATTGTGTTGATGTCGATCTGAGAACTTGCCGGCGCGTTGTACTTCACAAGATAATCATATTTTCCACTTGGCTGTCCCAAGCGGTCCCAATTCTCCTCTTGTCGAAACTTCACATTCTCGACAGCATTGTCACCATCCTTCTTGTCGAAACCTTCAGTAGTTTCTATTTCTCTCTGGCTTGCAAGATCATCAGCAATCTCGACCATGTTGACATTTGCGTCGAAGCTTCCAGGGGCTTCCACCATTTCCAAATTGCCATCAGGAGCAACTTTGGCCTCCACCATGTTTACGACGGATGGTTCAGCGTAGTGGGCTTCGACTGCTTGCATAGGATTCGAGTCGATCTTCATCTGTTGTTTTGGTTTGTCACCAAACTTGAGCCTTCCATCACGGATTGCATTTTGCACGAGATCCCTGAAAAGGAAACAACGAGACGTCTTATGGCCCAGAAAATTATGGTATTTACAAAAACCTCTCTTTTTCTGTTGTTCCACAGGCGGTTCTTTAGCGCCTGGTGGTTTTATTAATTGACCATCTTTAACCAACAGATCGAAGATTTCGTCACATTTAGTAATATCGAACGTATAAGTCCTTTTGGGGAACTTATCGTTGGCTTCGACTGGGTTTCCGTTCGACGGCGTTAGTACTTTACACGAATAAGGTGGGCCTTGTTTTAGTTCGGCTAGGTCGATTTCTTGTTCGTCGAAGCTACTTGGTCCGTCTTCGTCGAACTCATCATCTTGGCGAACCCCTACGTAGGCTACCCTCTCTTTTTTATTCTTATTTGCCCTGAATTTTTCGTCCCTTAATCTTTCGACCTGTCTCACTCTATCCGCTAATTGTGCCACATCCCTCAGATATTGGGTATCTAGTTTCTTCCTTATAGAATAGTCTAGTCCCCCTGCGGCCATTTCGACCAACTCATGTTCTGGCACTGGGGTGAAACATCTAGCCTTTAGCAACCCGAACCTATTTAAATAATCATCTATTGGTTCGGAGTGTTTTC
>NW_026112466.1:122500-134075 GCF_024323335.1 Lathyrus oleraceus
TGGACCTATTTCATTAAAAAACCAAGTTTGACCAAACTTTGACTTTTGATTCTTTGACTTTTTCTTAATTTGGCCAACTGGGAAATGTTTTAAATCATATTTGAAACTTGCTCCAAGTCCTAAATCATGTTCATACCACCATTTTACTACCATTTTGACATAAGGTGCATAATTTGGCGATTTTGCAAATGGCTTCATATAAGCAAATCAAGTACAGCATTTCATGAACAAACAACAAACAGCATTTGCAAAGGTCTGTGTACAGCCTGTATCAGGCCCAAACTTGCGCAGATTTCACACCTCCACTTCATTTGTACAAGTTTAGCAAAAATTGCATTTTGATTCCACTTAACTAAACCAGCTTAGCATCGGATTAGTGGACTTAAAACAGACAATATAAAGATCATTCTGAGCATTTTCCAACCCTAGTTTTGACAGCAGCCACGACAAAAACACACATACTCTCCTTCTTGCATCTTTGCATTTTAGCAAATTCTGAGCCAAAGCTTCAAGGAGCTCGAGCATTCCTGCTTCCTTCACCATTTGAGCAACATTGTGAAGCATCTTGAACTCTTGAATCCCAGCTGGAAGCTCTTCCTCATTCTGTTTTCTCCAAAGCTACAGCCATGGCATTTCTTGCTTCAAGTGAAAATTGACTTGCTCAAGCTGCTTTTCATCAAGTATATACCATCACCAACTAAGGGCCTGCATCTGTTTGCACTTGTAACCATCAAAGCAGCCCTGTTTTCAATTTTCTTCAAAAACAAGTAAGTGATTCGACCTCAATCATTTGCCATGCCATGATATATTTGTGAAAGATCTTCTTGAGCTGATTTTAATGAACTAAAGCATGCTTAAAATGGTTGTGACATGAGGGAGAAATCTGGATTTTATTTTGCATGCTCAAACCTATTTTCCATCGAGTTGCTTATTTGTTGTTGATTCAGTGAAGACCATTGTTGGATTTAGGTTGTTTGATGTTTGATGTTGCTATTTGTATGCTTGATTGTTGTTTCTGGGATTTTTGTTCTTGGTCGAATTTTGCTTAAAGTGATGAATGCCCTGCTGTTTTGCCATCTTAATCTGTCCAGAAATCTCTCCATATAGAGTCAACCCCATAAGCAGAAAATGTTGTCTTTCCTTCTGCAGTTCCCCACTGAGATATATCCTCGTGGATGACGGTTTCTTCCGTTTCCTCCCAACACATATATTGGGATGGATTTTCCTATTTGAGTTACATCCTCATTAGGACGTGTCTTTATTCAGTCTGTCTTTTCGGATCATTCCCGAATTGGCTATTTGTCAAATGTCTTGTGTTTCCCAGCGGGTTGTTCCCCAGCGGAATGTTTTTGGGCCTCTACCCTCATAACCGGTAGTTGTAAGTCCTATCTTTTCCTGGATTTCTTGACAGAATTTGTGGTTATACACCTTTTATTCTCCAGCCAGAGTTTTTGGTCCTCTACCTACTACCGGTAGTTGTAAATCCTATTTTCCTGCTCTTCAGCAGTTTGCGGTTTATTATAAACCCTA
Source organism: Lathyrus oleraceus (assembly GCF_024323335.1). Taxonomy (NCBI): domain Eukaryota; kingdom Viridiplantae; phylum Streptophyta; class Magnoliopsida; order Fabales; family Fabaceae; genus Lathyrus; species Lathyrus oleraceus. The sequence continues at coordinate 124,031 of NW_026112466.1, forward strand.
TTTTGGTTTCCCGTGCGGATTTGTGATTTGTTCTATCCCCACGTGGAGTTTTTGGTCTTCTACCCCGTATTCGGTAGATGTAAACCCTAATTTGGTGGTTATCTTCATTCAATATTTGATGATGATTTTCCTTTTGCTTGTACAAGTTGCTCAGATCAGCACTTATATCCCTAGCAAGTTTTGTGGATAATTGCCGTATGCTAGCAATTTTATCCCCAATGGGTCTTTTCACCGTTTGCTAGTGATTTGTTCCCCGGATCATTGGTTGTATACCAATGCATCCCCAGCTAGTCCCTGTCGATAATTGCCGGATGCTTGCAATTTATCCTCAGCAGATCGCCTTTCATTCACCCTTTTGTTGGTAATGTCTGTTGCTCCTTTTGATTGGTTATCATTATATACCTAGTTTGGTATCCCGATGCCTTTCTTTTCGGTTGATTTATCCTTTATTAACCCAGTAACCGTTGTGGATAATCTTCCATGCGAGTATATTATTCACGGTCTGCCGGTAATGAATAATATATCTCATGCACTCTTCAGTCGAAGCCTTTTGCGTTTCCCCGGTCGAGTAAGATTCGTTATTTCCCTTTGTGGAGTCGAATATTCTTGTTGTTGGATAATTGCCGGATGCTTGCAATTTATCCCTTTGAGTTGTCTTTCGTTTACCCGGATGCTTGGTATCGATTGTCTCTCTTTTGGTTAGTCACCTATTATATACCCAGTAACCGGTATCTCTGGTGTCTTTCCCTTTCGAGTATATTATTCACGGTCTGCCGGTAATGAATAATATATCTCATGCGCTCTTTAGTTGGAATCCTTTGTTGATTTTCCCCACTGAGCAAGATTCGTATTCTTTGTAGAATCGAATATCCATCCTTTAACCAGTTTGTGTTTTGGATGATGAGTGTTTTGGAAGTGGAATCCAATTCACGTTTTCGGTAGATCACCTATTATATACCCAGTAACCGTATCTCTGGTGTTTCTTACCATGCGAGTTTATTATCTACGTTCTGACGGTAATAGATAATATCTCATGCGAGTATCTTATCCACGGTCTGCCAGTAATGGATATTGTATCTCATGCACTCTTTGGGTTTGTGTCCCCATTTGAGTAAGATTCGTTTTCCCGTTGTGGATTCGAATGTCCATCCTGTAAGTCGATTTGCTTTTTCAAGCCCTCCTTTCGGATGATGAGTGTTTTGGAAGTGAAAACCAATTCACGTCTTCGGATTTTATCCTATAAACAACCCAGTAACCGGTTCAGGATAATTTTCCTTTCGAGTATATTATTCACGGTCTGCCGGTAATGAATAATATGTCTCATCTGAGTATTCTATCCACGTTCTGACGGTAATGGATATTATATCTCGTTCGCTCTTGGGTCGATCTTTTATTGTTTTCCCCTCAGAGTAAGATTCATTTTCCTTGTGGAATTGAATGTCCATCCTATAAGCAAGTTTGCTTTTCTAGCTCTCTTCAGGATGATGAGTGTTTTGGAAGTGAAATCCAATTCACGCTTTGGTCGGTCACCTATTATATGCCCAATAACCGGTATCCTTGGTGTTCCCTCCTTTCTGCTCCCTATTATGACCTCGGTCCCCCTGTGGAGTCAGATTTTCCTGATTTTTGTTACCCTTATGCCTGGTAACATCTCATTTTGCTTGTTACTTCACCAGTGGAGTTTTCTTTTGCTTCTCCTCAGGAGTCAGCTTGTGTCTCTCCAATGGATTTATTTTCCTTTGGAAATCTGTTCCCCAGTACGAGTCCTTCACTCCCCAGTGAGTTTCTCTAGTCTGTTTTCTGTTTTCCTAATCAGAGTCGTGTTTTGTTCACGTTATGTCAGTTTTGTTTTTCCCCAGTTTGGAGTCGTGTCTTGTTCACGCATTTCTTTTTCTTTTATTATCCCCATAGAGTCTTGTTAGAGTCTCTGTTCCTGGTGAGTGTACTACTCCGATGGATAGTCTTTTCTTCTGTGTGAATCATATTCCCCACAGAATTTGTGTCTTTTGCATGCATACATTTGCATCATGAGGTCTCTTAGGGACCAAAATTTGTCTCATTACTGTTATTTAAGCCCATTCTACCGCGTCGTGATGAAGATTTCTAAACTTCACTTCTCCGGCTAGAATGACCTTAAATAGGGGCATCTGTAAGACCCCAATTTTGGGCCCTAAGATCCCTCATGGCCCATATCATATCATATCATGGCCTCAAGGATCATTGCATGCCTTTGTCCCCTCCTAGTGGGTAGATTGCCTTGTGGGTTGTTTCTTGATCACCAAGCATACTTTGCATTTGTATATCTTTGCTTTCATATGTTTGTCATTCAAAAAGTACAAAAATATTGTCAGTCTAACCTTGTTGCTTGCAGTTGAAGCAATCATCAGCAATTAGGTCAAAGATGGTCAACAGTCAGTCAAAGCAATGGATGGTGGCCATTCTTGCAGAATTTGGGCACCATGATCAATAATCAAGAGTTCATACAACTTGAGACATCATTTGAAGTCAAGTTCTCAAGGAATTAGGGTTTGGAATTCATCAGAAGTGGTTCAGTCATCCAAAACCCTAGAAAAGTCAAACTTGGTCAACTGTGGATTTAATCAGTGATTTGATGGATAGAATTGATTTGAAGGAGCTCATTCATGCTTATATAAGCCTCATCTATCATGTCAAACCTCATCATGGAAGAAAATCAAGTCAAACAGAAAATTTTCCCAAAATAGAAAGTGGACCTGTAATTTCAACTGCCAAAAATGGAAACTTCTTGATCCTCAACTTACATCATGATACAAGCTTAAAATGAATTTTTTCCCAACATGAAAGTTGAAGATCTTGTTCTCCCATTTTCAAAAAGTCCAAGAACTCTCAAATCCCATGTGTGGTTGTCAAGATATGATCAAATCATTTTCACCAATTTATGAACTTCAAAGAGCCATAACTCATGAACCATAAGGCCAAATTTGGTGGGGTTTTTTCCTACAAACCACATTTTTCCTCCTCTTTCCAAAAATATAAATTTCATTCATCAAAACCTTGCCAATCAAATGGCATTTTTGGACCTATTTCATTAAAAAACCAAGTTTGACCAAACTTTGACTTTTTGATTCTTTGACTTTTTCTTAATTTGGCCAACTGGGAAATGTTTTAAATCATATTTGAAACTTGCTCCAAGTCCTAAATCATGTTCATACCACCATTTTACTACCATTTTGACATAAGGTGCATAATTTGGCGATTTTGCAAATGGCTTCATATAAGCAAATCAAGTACAGCATTTCATGAACAAACAACAAACAGCATTTGCAAAGGTCTGTGTACAGCCTGTATCAGGCCCAAACTTGCGCAGATTTCACACCTCCACTTCATTTGTACAAGTTTAGCAAAAATTGCATTTTGATTCCACTTAACTAAACCAGCTTAGCATCGGATTAGTGGACTTAAAACAGACAATATAAAGATCATTCTGAGCATTTTCCAACCCTAGTTTTGACAGCAGCCACGACAAAAACACACATACTCTCCTTCTTGCATCTTTGCATTTTAGCAAATTCTGAGCCAAAGCTTCAAGGAGCTCGAGCATTCCTGCTTCCTTCACCATTTGAGCAACATTGTGAAGCATCTTGAACTCTTGAATCCCAGCTGGAAGCTCTTCCTCATTCTGTTTTCTCCAAAGCTACAGCCATGGCATTTCTTGCTTCAAGTGAAAATTGACTTGCTCAAGCTGCTTTTCATCAAGTATATACCATCACCAACTAAGGGCCTGCATCTGTTTGCACTTGTAACCATCAAAGCAGCCTGTTTTCAATTTCTTCAAAACAAGTAAGTGATTCGACCTCAATCATTTGCCATGCCATGATATATTTGTGAAAGATCTTCTTGAGCTGATTTTAATGAACTAAAGCATGCTTAAAATGGTTGTGACATGAGGGAGAAATCTGGATTTTATTTTGCATGCTCAAACCTATTTTCCATCGAGTTGCTTATTTGTTGTTGATTCAGTGAAGACCATTGCTGGATTTAGGTTGTTTGATGTTTGATGTTGCTATTTGTATGCTTGATTGTTGTTTCTGGGATTTTTGTTCTTGGTCGAATTTTGCTTAAAGTGATGAATGCCCTGCTGTTTTGCCATCTTAATCTGTCCAGAAAACTCTCATGATTATGCTTATGTTTGTTGTTGGCTGATGATGCATGATGTTGGTGTTCTTGAGTCGTGCTCATTTGATTGATAATGCTATGCTTTTTGTTCTTGGTCGAATTTTGCTTAAAGTGATGAATGCCCTGCTGTTTTGCTATCTTAATCTGTCCAGAAATCCACATGGTTTGTGTCTGCTTTGTTGTTGATGCCATTCGAATTTGGATTGAATGATGAACATTGATGTTGAAACCATGCTGTTTCGAAACCCTAGCTCTGCCCAGCTTGTCCATGAATCTTGTTTGGAATTTGTTTGGTGTAAAGTTGCATGAACCTTGCTGTTTACCATGCTAAGTGATTTTGTGTTGATGTTGGTGATACCATGTTGAATACCATGCGTGTGCTTGCTGTTGTTTATGATGAGCACATGATGATGATGAACTGATGCATATGCCCTGTTGTTAAATCCTGCCCAGAAATTCGTATGAACTAATGTTGTGGTTTGTTGCTGTTTACACATTGCATGAACATTGTTATTGCTTTGCTGATTGCCATGCCATTCGAATTTTGGTTGAGGATGAACATTGTTGATGAGCTTGGCTGCTTGAACATTACTGTTGTTAAACCCTAGGGTTTCTAAAACCAGAAAATATGAAGCTCCATTGGCCAGTTTACTGTTTCATTGGGCAACAGCCAATGAAAACATTTCAATTGCCTTGCCCAAAACGCACAGCTTCAATTAGTGAGGCGGGTATTTACAACTTTGCCACCGTTGACCCCATGCTTGACCACTAGTCCATGTTACTTGTTCATGTTTGCTTCAAAACTTCACTCAACTTCAAAAATCAATTTCTCATTCATTTTAATTCCAAAAATCCTGAATTTTTTGCATGATGTTCACATGGATGTCTAGTATTTTATTGTGATTTTTAATTAATTTTCCATTGGCTGGATTTTAATTGATAATTATTTTCTTGACATGTATGCCAAATTGATACATTGTGCCATTCCTTTTGTGAAATACTCATGCTGTATCCAATGCCCCTGAAATTTTTTGTGATGAAACTAGACTCACTCACCTTCATTTCCATATAGAGTTTATGCATTTCCCATTTGTGGTTTGTGAGTTGCAAATTTTTGAAGTTATGTGTTACATTTGGTGCTACATGGATGATATGCATTTTCCCAATTTTTGTTCACATGCTTCCTTACATCCAAATGACCCAAATTTTGCATGAATCATCTATCACTTGTCTAGTTTGTGTATGAATTTTCTTGGAATTAATCATGCTGTTTTCCATTTGATTGTGAATTTTCTTCCATGCTTAGTCAATGTTGACTTTATGTGATACACATTGCCATTTCCTTTGTGAAATCCTCATACCATATTGTATGACCATGAAATTTCATATGTGATAACTAGACATCTTGAGCTTGCATTGGTGTTAACCTCACTCATTTCTCTTCTGTTTTCAAATGATATGATTTTTTGAAGTTGACCCATGTTTGTTGACTTTCATTTGCTTACTTGAATTTGGTTTGACTTCATGATTTAATTGACTGCCTTCCTCTCATCCAAATGCATTGAAATTTGACATGCTTGCTATGCTATACGTTAGGATTGAATGTGATTTATTTCATGATTTTTGAAATTGTTTGGGTTGACTTTTGAATGAGGTCTTGCTGTTGACCTACTTGTGCTTCCTCTTGCCATGTTTTGACTTCTTTGGTTTACAAAATGACAATGATGCATGATATAATTATGAATCCAATTGAGAATGCTTCTTGAATGTTTAGACTTGGTTTGGGTTGACTTTTCCTTGCTGCCTTGACTTTTTCTTTCATCTTTGACCCTAGGCTAGTCCTAGTGGTCTTCTAAGCTTATGTTGAGTTCATCTGTTTCAGGTTGAGCATAGTGCTTCAAAGAGACCATACAAATTTGGTTTGAGCTTGATTATATAATGTGCTAACCCTTTGTTTTGTAGGTGTGACTCACATACTTGAGTCTTTGGCTTTGTGCCTTGGCACCTCTGTTTATGGTTGACTGTTGTTTATCCATTTCTTTTGGTTTGAACTGTTGACTTGTTTACTAATAAGTTTGACTTTTTCAGGTACACTTTAGTTGCTTTAGTTGCTTGCTTTGCTTTTTAGCATTTGCTTTGAGGTATAAACCTTTCTTCTTCATGTTCTGGAGACCCCGGTCTGTTATTTGACCGGGCAACTGTCTGAAGTCCTCCTTAAGAGGCAATGCCTGTGTTTGTTTAAAATTGTCCCAAGCAGGAAAAGTCCTTCAAGTAAGGCAATTGGTGGAAGGTAGGGATAAGCAATCTATCCCCCACTATTCAGTGTGTCCTCTCTTTGCTCCCATTACATGGTTGAAGCATTGAGATAAAACCCAAGATCTAATCGAGTCAATAATGTGGAGAGAGCTCCATCTTTCTGAGCTCCCACACTTTCTTATATGCTCTCCCTGATCAGGGATAGAAGCAATGAGGCACACCCCTCATCTCCTTTTCATCTGCTTCACCTTAGCCTCTCAATGGCAAGGTTAAGAGCGACCTTTACCTATTACAGTGGACTTTCAAAGTCAACCCTCTTGTGTGAGCCCCCTTGTCTTGGCTATAGAGTGTGCTGTTTGATATTCATTGATTGACTGATTGCTTCATATGCACTTGCTTGCTTGTATGTTATGCATTTATCATCATCAATTGCCATTAATGCATGATCATCTCTTTGTTTGTGTGACATTGTCACTGTTGTTTACCATTGAGGACAATTGTAAGTCCACAAGTTGGCTTTGTTCCTATGATATGGAAGTGAGTATAAGTCCATCACATTGGCCACTCATCTTATCTTTGCTTGTTGCTTTGTTTGTTTGTATGTGAGGATACAAGTGTAAGTCCCACAAGTTGGCATTTGTTTTCCTAGGATCATACTGTGTATGTTAGAGTAAGCCCAGACTGATTGGCATCTAATACCATTGTTTTGTCTTCTTTGTTTATGAGAGGATGCAATTGTAAGACCCACAAGTTGGCATTTGCTTTCCTATGATCATGTGTGGAGTTAACCTAAGTCCCACAAGTTGGCAGTTGATTCCCGTATTTCCTTCTTGTTTTCTTTTTGAGGAGATTAGTGTAAGACCATTGAGTGGCCTCTGATATCCATTTCTGTTTTAGGAGATTGGTGTAACCCAGCCATTGGTATCCGATATCCTCTCTTGTTTTGTGAGATTGGTAAGACCTTGAGTGGCATCCGGTATCATTTGTTTGATTATTTTATCTTTACTTGTTTTCCATTCCAAAGCACACACTTGAATCATCTCCCATATATTTCAAGAAGTGAACCTTCTAAGAAGTTTTACTATCCACCTTCATCCATTCATCATTCATTATGTCCTAAACCTTTTCACACTTTATCTTTCAAACTTGACATAAGTGTTGTGCAGACATCTTCATGCTTTTCTAACTAAAAACCTGGACCCAAGTCCTTGACCTTTTTCAAACTCATTTTCATAATACTCCTTTCAAATCAATCTTAATCATACTTTGACTCCATTTTCATAATCACAATCAATTAACTTCACTCACTCACTTGTTTTGGCTCTGTCCATTGTTAATCTTTTCACATTAGCCATAGGTTTCAATTATCTTTGTGTTTGATGTAAATCTTGCCTATCCTTAGTGAGTCGACAGTAAGACTTCCGTACTGAAAACAGGCTAACCCCTCTAGTACGTCGAAGCTATCCTCGCATGGTGGATGTTGTTTTTTGTCGAGTGTTCTCCCATTGATAATGAAAAGCCTCAGTGCTTGTGTTTAAAACTGAATCCACCAACTTTTGGAAATCTTTTAGCCGAACTACGGCGTTTTGATCCTTACCTTTGATGGAAGGTACGTAGGCAGCGGGTTCATCCGTTCAACATAATAACACAAAAATAATAAAAATGTACATTCTTTTCTCATCATTCCAATCATGTTTTGCACAATCTTTATGTCATAACAAATAACAATTTAGTACAACAAGTGTGAAAAGGGCTCCCTAGGAGTACCTAGGACTAGTGGGTGCCTAACACCTTCCCATTGCGTAATTTACCCCTTACCCAGACTCTCTGATCTTTTTATTAGTTTTCTACGTGTAAAACTTCTTAGGCTTTTGTTCGCTTTTTAGCAATCCTTTGGATAAATAAAAGTGCGTGGCGACTCGAAATTTCAATGTATCCTCAGCTTATGGTTTAATCAATAAATCATATAGCGACGAATACACCGCTACAGAAAAGTGGCGACTCTGCTGGGATATAGTCTCACCAGAATCTCTGGTTGTATTGCCTACTTTTCACCCTTGTTGTGCTATATTATTACTTGTCATTTGACATATTTTTGTACAATTTGGGATGACTGTATTGATTGTAATGTGTGAATTGCTTGATATACAATTGCTGTTTGCTTTGGTGATCTGTGAGATGAGTTCTATACCCGAACTCGAGTGCACTCTAGGATAGGAGAATGGCATAGTCTTGTTGACTGGTGTGGAGTATTCCTTAGCCAGTTGACTTGCGAGTCCATTCACTTGGTGGAGGTCATGTTGAACTAATAATGTCACACAAGTTATTTGTGGTAGGCATTATTCTTTCAATCATGTGCCGCAGAAGCCAAGGACCTTAGTTTACCAAACCCATCTTGGCCTATTTTTAGGACCGTAGTGCGCGGGTTTGTTCAGATGTCATTTCTGATACGATTGTTACGCGATACTACACTCATAAGAGTTTCTCTTGAGAATATTCTTGGAATACGAGTATTCGTTCCTCCGATAATATTCGAAAGATGGAACGATGATTGTGGGAACCTCTGATAGAACAGTTCTGGCAGGTTTAAACCCTAGTACACTCCCTTTGGTGGTTCTTAACCGAGACCCCATGCTCGTGACTCTCAACAAACCCGTGATTCGTGGTTGAGTCGTTCAAACATTGTTAATATCAATGGATCCAGGATCAGGTGTAAACCTAAAATCCATCAAAGCGGCTGGTTGATATTAAGAATGTCTGAACCGGTTCATGTACCGTTAATTCAATGGAACTTGGGTGTTGATAAGGTGAAAACCTAAATCCACCAAAATGGATGATTGATATTAGGGATACATAGAGCTTTCCCACGACCTTTGGTTTGGTATGCTTTGTTTGATCCTTGAGTGGTGTTTGTTGGCATTCATACATTCATGCATTCATCTGCATCCATATCATCAGAAAAAGAAATTTTCAAGGAACTCAAAGGAGTTTTTTGCAAAAATTTCAAAACATGAAAAAACCGGAAATTTTTTTTCACCTGATATATCTGATGATATTTCTCATGTATGATCAAATGCTTAAATCTTTCAAAGTTTGCAAATAAACCCTCGGGTTTCCTTTGATATAAAAAACAAGCATATGCATAAACACTTCATGCATCATTTGCATAAGCAGGTGTTTTGTTCCAGTCTCCCGTCCCTGTGGTTTTGACCTTGCGATCTTCATTTATTTTGAAGACGCACCTCGCCGGTATTATACCAAAGCCATCTCTGCCAGATTGATGGATCATCCTGAGCAAGAGAATTGTGAATTCAGAGAGGGGAATTTGCCAGACTAAGTGCTTTAATGGATTTATTCCTGTTGATGGATTTATTCCTGGTTAACCACTCCCGGGCTGGCATTGGCTATGGTTCTGGGGCAATGAGCGAGGTCTGTTCACAAGTGGAGGATTCATCCATGCTGATCAACCTGCAGAAAAGAAGATACTGCTTTCATTGAAGAAGATGCAGAATCTAACCATTTCATCATTTCCTGGTGGTGTCTGCCACAATTGGGTCGCTGTGATGTTCCTACGGTCCATTCATAAGTCAGCGTGATTTGTTCATTTTGTTTGAAACCCTTCTCTCATGCCAAA
>NW_026112467.1:0-131758 GCF_024323335.1 Lathyrus oleraceus
AAAAAATACCGCATATTAGAAAGTTACAATAGAAAATCAAAACTACGATAGAAATATATTCCTTTTTTAAGAGCAAATCTATATGATCATATCTTGCAACAATGAGGTGTTTAAGTTGTGAAAAAACTATCATTAAACGTTATTTAAAGAACCTATTGCCATTTTTGAAAATATGGTGAGAGGTTATTAAAATAAATTATATTGGGAGTAAAAAAATACTGCATATTAGAAAGTTACAATAGAAAATCAAAGTAAGATAGAAATATAATAGAATTAAAAAAGTTCAACAAAAAATAGTATGCTGATTGAGAAAGAGATGAATTAAAAAAAAAATAGAAGAGGATTTTTAATTTGTGTCATCATTCAACGGTTAATGGAAGTTATAGATTTTTTTTTGTGAGAGATGGAAGTAATTTTATCAATCGATAACCAACAAAAGATATTAATCACTCAAGTTATTTATAAAAAAGATAAAGGGTAATTTTGAAACAAAAATAGGCCACTCCAAAAACTTGTATCCCCTTTATATATAGTTATAGATTTAAGGTTTATGGTGTCGGTTTTGTTCGATGTCCCATTCAATTTAAACAATGAGAACTATGAAAGTTATGCAAGTTCTTTTATTTTATGGAATTTTGTGATTTTTTTTTTCAATTTTGTAACAAATACGGGAATAATTTTTTTCACCCATGTATTTTCGAGAATATAATTAATTTCTAGGCTTGTAAGAAATATCACCTTAAAGCGCACACGCCAAAAACTATAAACACATTTTTTTATCATAAATTTTGGCGTATTTTTGAAATTAAATTATAAGTAACAAATGTGATATATTTATCTTGCATTCTATTTTGACACTCTCTCGGTCTCAACAATTTATGATATTTATCATATATTTCGTACAATGCTTAAAAATCACATAGTATTATAAGATGATGATTACCATGATTATAAAATATTAAATAGCATAATTTGTGAAATAGGTTTATCACAATAAATCATTTATGAATTCCTGAAACTCTCTTCTCTCTCACCCCTTTAACAACACACCATTTTATTATGCCATTTTTTTCTTCCACCTCGTTATGTCCTCGCCATGTATTTCTTTCCATCAGTATATATGTAGTTACTTCTCAACTTTTTACATTGCCACTTGTTAAGTTTGAAAAAAGAACAATTAGAGTACTACATAGTTGTTTTTATTTTTAATCCCTGCATTTTTATGATAAGAGTGAATTGAACGATTTAAACAAACACAAAGCAAATTTTATTTTTTAAAGTATGAACGTGCAGCAATAATGAAATACATAATTTAAGAAGTTTTGATATTCTTTATAGGAAAAAGTTTACCTTAATAGTGAATGTTTAAGAAAACAAACTATCAGACTTCAAAGTAATATTAAGTTATAGGGAAAGATAGTTAATGCCCTATCTAACATGTAATAACTGCTACAAAAACATAACATTTTTTATTTTTTTTCCTTCACAACCTTTGCATGTTGCTATATTTTGATTGCTAGGAGGGATAAGAATGATTATGTTTTGTTTCAAGCAACTCCTTTCATTTGCGTGGACTGCAGTTACGGTATATAAAAATAATTATAAATTTTACTGCAGAGTATCCATAAAATATCATCAAAACAACCATTACAAACACAAAACCTTTATATGATGGAAAAATTCATATCAATTTAAAATGAAAAATGAAAGTATTTACATTGAACCTTATGGCAAGCACATTATTTTCAAGATAACGTGAAAAAACTATCATTACCGTTATTAAAAGAACCTATTGCCAATTTTAAAATATGGTGGGAGGTTATTAAAATAAATTATATTGGGAGTTAAAAAATCCGCATATTAGAAAGTTACAATAGAAAATCAAAACTAAGATAGAAATATATTCCTTTTTTAAGAGCAATCTATATGATCATATCTTGCAACAATGAGGTGTTTAAGTTGTGAAAAACTATCATTAACGTTATTTAAAGTAACCTATTGCCAATTTTGAAAATATGGTGAGAGGTTATTAAAATAAATTATATTGGGAGTAAAAAAATACTGCATATTAGAAAGTTACAATAGAAAATCAAAAGTAAGATAGAATATAATAGAATTAAAAAAGTTCAACAAAAAATAGTATGCTGATTGAGAAAGAGATGAAATTAAAAAAAAAATAGAAGAGGATTTTTAATTTGTGTCATCATTCAACGGTTAATGGAAGTTATAGATTTTTTTTTGTGAGAGATGGAAGTAAGTTTATCAATCGATAACCAACAAAAGATATTAATCACTCAAGTTATTTATAAAAAAGATAAAGGGTAATTTTGAAACAAAAATAGGCCACTCCAAAACTTGTATCCCCTTTATATATAGTTATAGATTTAAGGTTTATGGTGTCGGTTTTGTTCGATGTCCCATTCAATTAAAACAATGAGAACTATGAAAGTTATGCAAGTTCTTTTATTTTATGGAATTTTGTGATTTTTTTTTTCATTTTGTAACAAATACGGGAATAATTTTTTTCACCCATGTATTTTCGAGAATAATTTAATTTCTAGGCTTGTAAGAAATATCACCTTAAAGCGCACACGCCAAAAACTATAAAACACATTTTTTATCATAAATTTTGGCGTATTTTTGAAATTAAATTATAGTAACAAATGTGATATATTTATCTTGCATTCTATTTTGACACTCTCTCGGTCTCAACAATTTATGATATTTATCATATATTTCGTACAATGCTTAAAAATCACATAGTATTATAAGATGATGATTACCATGATTTATAAAATATTAAATAGCATAATTTGTGAAATAGGTTTATCACAATAAATCATTATGAATTCCTGAAACTCTCTTCTCTCTCACACCCTTTTACAACAACACCATTTTTATTATGCCATTTTTTTCTTCCACCTCGTTATGTCCTCGCCATGTATTTCTTTCCATCAGTAATATGTAGTTACTTCTCAACTTTTTACATTGCCACTTGTTAAGTTTGAAAAAAGAACAATTAGAGTACTACATAGTTGTTTTATTTTTATTAATCCCTGCATTTTTATGATAAGAAGTGAATTGAACGATTTAAACAAACACAAAGCAAATTTTATTTTTTAAAGTATGAACGTGCAGCAATAATGAAATACATAATTTAAGAAGTTTTGATATTCTTTATAGGAAAAAGTTTACCTTAATAGTGAATGTTTAAGAAAACAAACTATCAGACTTCAAAGTAAGTATATTAAGTTATAGGGAAAGATAGTTAATGCCCTATCTAACATGTAATAACTGCTAACAAAAACATAACATTTTTTATTTTTTTCCTTCACAACCTTTGCATGTTGCTATATTTTGATTGCTAGGAGGGATAAGAATGATTATGTTTTGTTTCAAGCAACTCCTTTCATTTGCGTGGACTGCAGTTACAGTATATAAAAATAATTATAAATTTTACTGCAGAGTATCCATAAATATCATCAAAACAACCATTACAAACACAAAAACCTTTATATGATGGAAAATTCATATCAATTTAAAATGAAAAATGAAAGTATTTACATTGAACCTTATGGCAAGCACATTATTTTCAAGATAACGTGAAAAAACTATCATTACCGTTATTAAAGAACCTATTGCCAATTTTAAAAATATGGTGGGAGGTTATTAAAATAAATTATATTGGGAGTTAAACAATACCGCATATTAGAAAGTTACAATAGAAAATCAAACTAAGATAGAAATATATTCCTTTTTAAGAGCAAATCTATATGATCATATCTTGCAACAATGAGGTGTTTAAGTTGTGAAAAAACTATCATTAACGTTATTTAAAGAACCTATTGCCAATTTTGAAAATATGGTGAGAGGTTATTAAAATAAATTATATTGGGAGTAAAAAAATACTGCATATTAGAAAGTTACAATAGAAAATCAAAAGTAAGATAGAAATATAATAGAATTAAAAAGTTCAACAAAAAATAGTATGCTGATTGAGAAAGAGATGAAATTAAAAAAAAAATAGAAGAGGATTTTTAATTTGTGTCATCATTCAACGGTTAATGGAAGTTATAGATTTTTTTTTGTGAGAGATGGAAGTAAGTTTATCAATCGATAACCAACAAAAGATATTAATCACTCAAGTTATTTATAAAAAAGATAAAGGGTAATTTTGAAACAAAAATAGGCCACTCCAAAAACTTGTATCCCCTTTATATATAGTTATAGATTTAAGGTTTATGGTGTCGGTTTTGTTCGATGTCCCATTCAATTAAAACAATGAGAACTATGAAAGTTATGCAAGTTCTTTTATTTTATGGAATTTTGTGATTTTTTTTTTCAATTTTGTAACAAATACGGGAATAATTTTTTTCACCCATGTATTTTCGAGAATATAATTTAATTTCTAGGCTTGTAAGAAATATCACCTTAAAGCGCACACGCCAAAAACTATAAAACACATTTTTTTATCATAAATTTTGGCGTATTTTTGAAATTAAATTATAGGTAACAAATGTGATATATTTATCTTGCATTCTATTTTGACACTCTCTCGGTCTCAACAATTTATGATATTTATCATATATTTCGTACAATGCTTAAAAATCACATAGTATTATAAGATGATGATTACCATGATTTATAAAATATTAAATAGCATAATTTGTGAAATAGGTTTATCACAATAAATCATTTATGAATTCCTGAAACTCTCTTCTCTCTCACCCCTTTTACAACAACACCATTTTTATTATGCCATTTTTTTCTTCCACCTCGTTATGTCCTCGCCATGTATTTCTTTCCATCAGTAATATGTAGTTACTTCTCAACTTTTTACATTGCCACTTGTTAAGTTTGAAAAAAGAACAATTAGAGTACTACATAGTTGTTTTATTTTTATTAATCCCTGCATTTTTATGATAAGAAGTGAATTGAACGATTTAAACAAACACAAAGCAAATTTTATTTTTTAAAGTATGAACGTGCAGCAATAATGAAATACATAATTTAAGAAGTTTTGATATTCTTTATAGGAAAAAGTTTACCTTAATAGTGAATGTTTAAGAAAACAAACTATCAGACTTCAAAGTAAGTATATTAAGTTATAGGGAAAGATAGTTAATGCCCTATCTAACATGTAATAACTGCTAACAAAAACATAACATTTTTTATTTTTTTCCTTCACAACCTTTGCATGTTGCTATATTTTGATTGCTAGGAGGGATAAGAATGATTATGTTTTGTTTCAAGCAACTCCTTTCATTTGCGTGGACTGCAGTTACAGTATATAAAAATAATTATAAATTTTACTGCAGAGTATCCATAAAATATCATCAAAACAACCATTACAAACACAAAAACCTTTATATGATGGAAAAATTCATATCAATTTAAAATGAAAAATGAAAGTATTTACATTGAACCTTATGGCAAGCACATTATTTTCAAGATAACGTGAAAAAACTATCATTACCGTTATTAAAAGAACCTATTGCCAATTTTAAAAATATGGTGGGAGGTTATTAAAATAAATTATATTGGGAGTTAAACAATACCGCATATTAGAAAGTTACAATAGAAAATCAAAACTAAGATAGAAATATATTCCTTTTTTAAGAGCAAATCTATATGATCATATCTTGCAACAATGAGGTGTTTAA
Source organism: Lathyrus oleraceus (assembly GCF_024323335.1). Lineage (NCBI taxonomy): Eukaryota > Viridiplantae > Streptophyta > Magnoliopsida > Fabales > Fabaceae > Lathyrus > Lathyrus oleraceus. Next base: position 5,664 of record NW_026112467.1, read on the forward strand.
GTTGTGAAAAAACTATCATTAACGTTATTTAAAGTACCTATTGCCAATTTTGAAAATATGGTGAGAGGTTATTAAAATAAATTATATTGGGAGTAAAAAAATACTGCATATTAGAAAGTTACAATAGAAAATCAAAAGTAAGATAGAAATATAATAGAATTAAAAAAGTTCAACAAAAAAATAGTATGCTGATTGAGAAAGAGATGAAATTAAAAAAAAAATAGAAGAGGATTTTTAATTTGTGTCATCATTCAACGGTTAATGGAAGTTATAGATTTTTTTTTGTGAGAGATGGAAGTAAGTTTATCAATCGATAACCAACAAAAGATATTAATCACTCAAGTTATTTATAAAAAAGATAAAGGGTAATTTTGAAACAAAAATAGGCCACTCCAAAAACTTGTATCCCCTTTATATATAGTTATAGATTTAAGGTTTATGGTGTCGGTTTTGTTCGATGTCCCATTCAATTAAAACAATGAGAACTATGAAAGTTATGCAAGTTCTTTTATTTTATGGAATTTTGTGATTTTTTTTTTCAATTTTGTAACAAATACGGGAATAATTTTTTTCACCCATGTATTTTCGAGAATATAATTTAATTTCTAGGCTTGTAAGAAATATCACCTTAAAGCGCACACGCCAAAAACTATAAAACACATTTTTTTATCATAAATTTTGGCGTATTTTTGAAATTAAATTATAGGTAACAAATGTGATATATTTATCTTGCATTCTATTTTGACACTCTCTCGGCCTCAACAATTTATGATATTTATCATATATTTCGTACAATGCTTAAAATCACATAGTATTATAAGATGATGATTACCATGATTTATAAAATATTAAATAGCATAATTTGTGAAATAGGTTTATCACAATAAATCATTTATGAATTCCTGAAACTCTCTTCTCTCTCACCCCTTTAACAACAACACCATTTTTATTATGCCATTTTTTTCTTCCACCTCGTTATGTCCTCGCCATGTATTTCTTTCCATCAGTAATATGTAGTTACTTCTCAACTTTTTACATTGCCACTTGTTAAGTTTGAAAAAAGAACAATTAGAGTACTACATAGTTGTTTTATTTTTATTAATCCCTGCATTTTTATGATAAGAAGTGAATTGAACGATTTAAACAAACACAAAGCAAATTTTATTTTTTAAAGTATGAACGTGCAGCAATAATGAAATACATAATTTAAGAAGTTTTGATATTCTTTATAGGAAAAAGTTTACCTTAATAGTGAATGTTTAAGAAAACAAACTATCAGACTTCAAAGTAAGTATATTAAGTTATAGGGAAAGATAGTTAATGCCCTATCTAACATGTAATAACTGCTAACAAAAACATAACATTTTTTATTTTTTTCCTTCACAACCTTTGCATGTTGCTATATTTTGATTGCTAGGAGGGATAAGAATGATTATGTTTTGTTTCAAGCAACTCCTTTCATTTGCGTGGACTGCAGTTACAGTATATAAAAATAATTATAAATTTTACTGCAGAGTATCCATAAAATATCATCAAAACAACCATTACAAACACAAAAACCTTTATATGATGGAAAAATTCATATCAATTTAAAATGAAAAATGAAAGTATTTACATTGAACCTTATGGCAAGCACATTATTTTCAAGATAACGTGAAAAAACTATCATTACCGTTATTAAAAGAACCTATTGCCAATTTTAAAAATATGGTGGGAGGTTATTAAAATAAATTATATTGGGAGTTAAACAATACCGCATATTAGAAAGTTACAATAGAAAATCAAAACTAAGATAGAAATATATTCCTTTTTTAAGAGCAAATCTATATGATCATATCTTGCAACAATGAGGTGTTTAAGTTGTGAAAAAACTATCATTAACGTTATTTAAAGAACCTATTGCCAATTTTGAAAATATGGTGAGAGGTTATTAAAATAAATTATATTGGGAGTAAAAAAATACTGCATATTAGAAAGTTACAATAGAAAATCAAAAGTAAGATAGAAATATAATAGAATTAAAAAAGTTCAACAAAAAATAGTATGCTGATTGAGAAAGAGATGAAATTAAAAAAAAAATAGAAGAGGATTTTTAATTTGTGTCATCATTCAACGGTTAATGGAAGTTATAGATTTTTTTTTGTGAGAGATGGAAGTAAGTTTATCAATCGATAACCAACAAAAGATATTAATCACTCAAGTTATTTATAAAAAAGATAAAGGGTAATTTTGAAACAAAATAGGCCACTCCAAAAACTTGTATCCCCTTTATATATAGTTATAGATTTAAGGTTTATGGTGTCGGTTTTGTTCGATGTCCCATTCAATTAAAACAATGAGAACTATGAAAGTTATGCAAGTTCTTTTATTTTATGGAATTTTGTGATTTTTTTTTTCAATTTTGTAACAAATACGGGAATAATTTTTTTCACCCATGTATTTTCGAGAATATAATTTAATTTCTAGGCTTGTAAGAATATCACCTTAAAGCGCACACGCCAAAAACTATAAAACACATTTTTTAATAATAAATTTTGGCGTATTTTTGAAATTAAATTATAAGTAACAAATGTGATATATTTATCTTGCATTCTATTTTGACACTCTCTCGGTCTCAACAATTTATGATATTTATCATATATTTCGTACAATGCTTAAAAATCACATAGTATTATAAGATGATGATTACCATGATTTATAAAATATTAAATAGCATAATTTGTGAAATAGGTTTATCACAATAAATCATTTATGAATTCCTGAAACTCTCTTCTCTCTCACCCCTTTAACAACAACACCATTTTTATTATGCCATTTTTTTCTTCCACCTCGTTATGTCCTCGCCATGTATTTCTTTCCATCAGTAATATGTAGTTACTTCTCAACTTTTTACATTGCCACTTGTTAAGTTTGAAAAAAGAACAATTAGAGTACTACATAGTTGTTTTATTTTTATTAATCCCTGCATTTTTATGATAAGAAGTGAATTGAACGATTTAAACAAACACAAAGCAAATTTTATTTTTTAAAGTATGAACGTGCAGCAATAATGAAATACATAATTTAAGAAGTTTTGATATTCTTTATAGGAAAAAGTTTACCTTAATAGTGAATGTTTAAGAAAACAAACTATCAGACTTCAAAGTAAGTATATTAAGTTATAGGGAAAGATAGTTAATGCCCTATCTAACATGTAATAACTGCTAACAAAAACATAACATTTTTTATTTTTTTCCTTCACAACCTTTGCATGTTGCTATATTTTGATTGCTAGGAGGGATAAGAATGATTATGTTTTGTTTCAAGCAACTCCTTTCATTTGCGTGGACTGCAGTTACAGTATATAAAAATAATTATAAATTTTACTGCAGAGTATCCATAAAATATCATCAAAACAACCATTACAAACACAAAAACCTTTATATGATGGAAAAATTCATATCAATTTAAAATGAAAAATGAAAGTATTTACATTGAACCTTATGGCAAGCACATTATTTTCAAGATAACGTGAAAAAACTATCATTACCGTTATTAAAAGAACCTATTGCCAATTTTAAAAATATGGTGGGAGGTTATTAAAATAAATTATATTGGGAGTTAAACAATACCGCATATTAGAAAGTTACAATAGAAAATCAAAACTAAGATAGAAATATATTCCTTTTTTAAGAGCAAATCTATATGATCATATCTTGCAACAATGAGGTGTTTAAGTTGTGAAAAAACTATCATTAACGTTATTTAAAGAACCTATTGCCAATTTTGAAAATATGGTGAGAGGTTATTAAAATAAATTATATTGGGAGTAAAAAAATACTGCATATTAGAAAGTTACAATAGAAAATCAAAAGTAAGATAGAAATATAATAGAATTAAAAAAGTTCAACAAAAAAATAGTATACTGATTGAGAAAGAGATGAAATTAAAAAAAAAATAGAAGAGGATTTTTAATTTGTGTCATCATTCAACGGTTAATGGAAGTTATAGATATTTTTTTGTGAGAGATGGAAGTAAGTTTATCAATCGATAACCAACAAAAGATATTAATCACTCAAGTTATTTATAAAAAAGATAAAGGGTAATTTTGAAACAAAAATAGGCCACTCCAAAAACTTGTATCCCCTTTATATATAGTTATAGATTTAAGGTTTATGGTGTCGGTTTTGTTCGATGTCCCATTCAATTAAAACAATGAGAACTATGAAAGTTATGCAAGTTCTTTTATTTTATGGAATTTTGTGATTTTTTTTTTCAATTTTGTAACAAATACGGGAATAATTTTTTTCACCCATGTATTTTCGAGAATATAATTTAATTTCTAGGTTTGTAAGGAATATCACCTTAAAGCGCACACGCCAAAAACTATAAAACACATTTTTTATAATAAATTTTGGCGTATTTTTGAAATTAAATTATAAGTAACAAATGTGATATATTTATCTTGCATTCTATTTTGACACTCTCTCGGTCTCAACAATTTATGATATTTATCATATATTTCGTACAATGCTTAAAAATCACATAGTATTATAAGATGATGATTACCATGATTTATAAAATATTAAATAGCATAATTTGTGAAATAGGTTTATCACAATAAATCATTTATGAATTCCTGAAACTCTCTTCTCTCTCACCCCTTTAACAACAACACCATTTTTATTATGCCATTTTTTTCTTCCACCTCGTTATGTCCTCGCCATGTATTTCTTTCCATCAGTAATATGTAGTTACTTCTCAACTTTTTACATTGCCACTTGTTAAGTTTGAAAAAAGAACAATTAGAGTACTACATAGTTGTTTTATTTTTATTAATCCCTGCATTTTTATGATAAGAAGTGAATTGAACGATTTAAACAAACACAAAGCAAATTTTATTTTTTAAAGTATGAACGTGCAGCAATAATGAAATACATAATTTAAGAAGTTTTGATATTCTTTATAGGAAAAAGTTTACCTTAATAGTGAATGTTTAAGAAAACAAACTATCAGACTTCAAAGTAAGTATATTAAGTTATAGGGAAAGATAGTTAATGCCCTATCTAACATGTAATAACTGCTAACAAAAACATAACATTTTTTATTTTTTTCCTTCACAACCTTTGCATGTTGCTATATTTTGATTGCTAGGAGGGATAAGAATGATTATGTTTTGTTTCAAGCAACTCCTTTCATTTGCGTGGACTGCAGTTACAGTATATAAAAATAATTATAAATTTTACTGCAGAGTATCCATAAAATATCATCAAAACAACCATTACAAACACAAAAACCTTTATATGATGGAAAAATTCATATCAATTTAAAATGAAAAATGAAAGTATTTACATTGAACCTTATGGCAAGCACATTATTTTCAAGATAACGTGAAAAAACTATCATTACCGTTATTAAAAGAACCTATTGCCAATTTTAAAAATATGGTGGGAGGTTATTAAAATAAATTATATTGGGAGTTAAACAATACCGCATATTAGAAAGTTACAATAGAAAATCAAAACTAAGATAGAAATATATTCCTTTTTAAGAGCAAATCTATATGATCATATCTTGCAACAATGAGGTGTTTAAGTTGTGAAAAAACTATCATTAACGTTATTTAAAGAACCTATTGCCAATTTTGAAAATATGGTGAGAGGTTATTAAAATAAATTATATTGGGAGTAAAAAAATACTGCATATTAGAAAGTTACAATAGAAAATCAAAAGTAAGATAGAAATATAATAGAATTAAAAAAGTTCAACAAAAAAATAGTATGCTGATTGAGAAAGAGATGAAATTAAAAAAAAAATAGAAGAGGATTTTTAATTTGTGTCATCATTCAACGGTTAATGGAAGTTATAGATTTTTTTTTGTGAGAGATGGAAGTAAGTTTATCAATCGATAACCAACAAAAGATATTAATCACTCAAGTTATTTATAAAAAAGATAAAGGGTAATTTTGAAACAAAAATAGGCCACTCCAAAAACTTGTATCCCCTTTATATATAGTTATAGATTTAAGGTTTATGGTGTCGGTTTTGTTCGATGTCCCATTCAATTAAAACAATGAGAACTATGAAAGTTATGCAAGTTCTTTTATTTTATGGAATTTTGTGATTTTTTTTTTCAATTTTGTAACAAATACGGGAATAATTTTTTTCACCCATGTATTTTCGAGAATATAATTTAATTTCTAGGTTTGTAAGAAATATCACCTTAAAGCGCACACGCCAAAAACTATAAAACACATTTTTTAATAATAAATTTTGGCGTATTTTTGAAATTAAATTATAAGTAACAAATGTGATATATTTATCTTGCATTCTATTTTGACACTCTCTCGGTCTCAACAATTTATGATATTTATCATATATTTCGTACAATGCTTAAAAATCACATAGTATTATAAGATGATGATTACCATGATTTATAAAATATTAAATAGCATAATTTGTGAAATAGGTTTATCACAATAAATCATTTATGAATTCCTGAAACTCTCTTCTCTCTCACCCCTTTAACAACAACACCATTTTTATTATGCCATTTTTTTCTTCCACCTCGTTATGTCCTCGCCATGTATTTCTTTCCATCAGTAATATGTAGTTACTTCTCAACTTTTTACATTGCCACTTGTTAAGTTTGAAAAAAGAACAATTAGAGTACTACATAGTTGTTTTATTTTTATTAATCCCTGCATTTTTATGATAAGAAGTGAATTGAACGATTTAAACAAACACAAAGCAAATTTTATTTTTTAAAGTATGAACGTGCAGCAATAATGAAATACATAATTTAAGAAGTTTTGATATTCTTTATAGGAAAAAGTTTACCTTAATAGTGAATGTTTAAGAAAACAAACTATCAGACTTCAAAGTAAGTATATTAAGTTATAGGGAAAGATAGTTAATGCCCTATCTAACATGTAATAACTGCTAACAAAAACATAACATTTTTTATTTTTTTCCTTCACAACCTTTGCATGTTGCTATATTTTGATTGCTAGGAGGGATAAGAATGATTATGTTTTGTTTCAAGCAACTCCTTTCATTTGCGTGGACTGCAGTTACAGTATATAAAAATAATTATAAATTTTACTGCAGAGTATCCATAAAATATCATCAAAACAACCATTACAAACACAAAAACCTTTATATGATGGAAAAATTCATATCAATTTAAAATGAAAAATGAAAGTATTTACATTGAACCTTATGGCAAGCACATTATTTTCAAGATAACGTGAAAAAACTATCATTACCGTTATTAAAAGAACCTATTGCCAATTTTAAAAATATGGTGGGAGGTTATTAAAATAATTATATTGGGAGTTAAACAATACCGCATATTAGAAAGTTACAATAGAAAATCAAAACTAAGATAGAAATATATTCCTTTTTTAAGAGCAAATCTATATGATCATATCTTGCAACAATGAGGTGTTTAAGTTGTGAAAAAACTATCATTACCGTTATTTAAAGAACCTATTGGCAATTTTGAAAATATAGTGAGAGGTTATTAAAATAAATTATATTGGGAGTAAAAAAATACTGCATATTAGAAAGTTACAATAGAAAATCAAAAGTAAGATAGAAATATAATAGAATTAAAAAAGTTCAACAAAAAAATAGTATGCTGATTGAGAAAGAGATGAAATTAAAAAAAAATAGAAGAGGATTTTTAATTTGTGTCATCATTCAACGGTTAATGGATGTTATAGATTTTTTTTTGTGAGAGATGGAAGTAAGTTTATCAATCGATAACCAACAAAAGATATTAATCACTCAAGTTATTTATAAAAAAGATAAAGGGTAATTTTGAAACAAAAATAGGTCACTCCAAAAACTTGTATCCCCTTTATATATAGTTATAGATTTAAGGTTTATGGTGTCGGTTTTGTTCGATGTCCCATTCAATTAAAACAATGAGAACTATGAAAGTTATGCAAGTTCTTTTATTTTATGGAATTTTGTGATTTTTTTTTTCAATTTTGTAACAAATACGGGAATAATTTTTTTCACCCATGTATTTTCGAGAATATAATTTAATTTCTAGGCTTGTAAGAAATATCACCTTAAAGCGCACACGCCAAAAACTATAAAACACATTTTTTTATAATAAATTTTGGCGTATTTTTGAAATTAAATTATAAGTAACAAATGTGATATATTTATCTTGCATTCTATTTGGACACTCTCTCGGTCTCAACAATTTATGATATTTATCATATATTTTGTACAATGCTTAAAAATCACATAGTATTATAAGATGATGATTACCATGATTTATAAAATATTAAATAGCATAATTTGTGAAATAGGTTTATCACAATAAATCATTTATGAATTCCTGAAACTCTCTTCTCTCTCACCCCTTGTAGCACCTCAAATTTGCACCCTACCATTGTGTACATTCATTTCATATTAGGTCATAGCATTAACAATGTCCACTGCATAACATTGCATTGTCCATTTGCCCGAGTGCAAGCTCAGCTGACCAATCAGGACAAACTGGTCAGGAGATCAGGTCAATCAAGCAAGCAAGTGCCATTTTTTATTGAGACAAAGCCCTAGGGTTGATTTTTCAAGCTCATATGGTCCAAGGATCATTTTGAAGTGGTTTGGCCAAAGATTGGATGCTCAGAAGTCACCAGTCATTGTTCAGTCAACCAGAAACCCTAGAAAGTCAACTGTGGTCAACTATGGTCAACTGTGCCCGATTCTATGGATTGGAAGGTGGGAAATGGTTTGAAAGGCCTCATTCATGTCCATATAAGTCTCATTTGACATGCCAAAGACCAAGGTTGAAGATTTGGAGGCCAGACAGAAAGTTTCCAAAAATAGCAGATGACCTGTAATTTCAGCTGCCCAAAATGGAAACTTTTTCTCCTCAAAATAACTTCATGATACAAGCTTCAAATGGAATTTTGTCCAACATGAAAGTTGAAGATCTTGTTCTCACCATTCCAAAAAGTCCAAGAACTCAAAAATCCAATGTGTGGTTTGCAAAATATGGCTCAGTGAATTTCAGAAAAGACCCGTAATCAGGAGGCCATAACTACCACATGCTTGGTCCAAATTGCAAGTTCTTTATATGCACAAACTCCATTTGACATGTACTTCAAGGGTGCATCATTGGATTTTTCCAAAAGTGGCCAATGCAAAAAGTCACTTTTCAACTGGACTGTTAAATTGAACCAGGGGCAAAATCGTCCAACTTTCAAAATATTTGGAATTTTGAGATGGGACTTTTTGCAACACCTCAGGAATGGCATTTGGAATGTGTTTGAATCATCATTTCATGGCTAGGCTTCATAATTTGAGTTTTGGCTTGAAGAATGAAAGTGCATAAATTGGACATTTTCCATCACATGGTGAAATTCAAGAATACTTATCCAATTGAAATGAAACTTGTTTCTACACATTGCATATGGTATTTTGGACTTGTTGGAACCAAAGTTGAGCTGCTATTTGGACTGATTTGAAGGAAGGGCATGTTTGGCCATTTTGAAGGAAAATGCATTTTTGCTTACAATGCCAATTTGCTAATTACCTTGATTAATCATGATTAAGCTAACATATAAAAGCTTAAACATCTCATAAACGTAACAGATTATTCATTTCACCAAAAATTTGGATCAAATCATCACAATCCTCTCAAGAATTTTCAAGAACTCACAAACACAAAAATCTTCCAAACTCCTTCGAAACTTGATCAATTTGCATTCTTCTTCTTGCATTGATCTCCTATTGGCAAGTACTCCACCTGTTTGTACACGAGAGCATCAAGATCATCGCCATTTGCAACTGTCCAAGAGAGCTTCTACAATGGTGATTGTTGAATTTGAGCAATAGGAGCGAAATTGAAGGGACTTGAGCATCACATCACCTTGCCACGAGCTTGTACTGTTGCTGTTTCTGAAAATCGCGCGCCAATTCCACCGATCCTACCGCTGCCATAGCAGGTTTATCCAAAATTCGAATTGAATGCTTCGTAGAGTTATTGTGTGCGTGTTGTAGTACGCATTACGTAGAGCATCATGCTGCTCTTGGAATTGAAAATGATCAATCGTAGGCTTAGAGATCTTAACTCGAAGTTTAGATCTAAAACCCTAGGTTCATCGATTCGCACGATTTAGGAAGTTTTAGGTTAATTGGAGTTGAGATTCATGTTTTACATGTTGTAACGGTTCCAACGACTATAAGATTGCGCATTTTGGTTAGGATTTGTGGATTTGAGGTTTTTGAATGTTCTTGGCATTTTCTGGATTTTTTTCATGATGAAGACGATGAGATTGTGCTGTTTGATCCTGATTTCCATTTGAAAATTCAAATTGGGCGTTTACCGCCCCCGCCTCTTTAATTACATTTCTGCCATTATTCAATATTTCCATTAATTAATTAATTAATTCTAAAAAATCCTAAAAAATACCATAACACCTTAGAAAAATCATAGAAAAATATAGAAAAATCAGAAAATTGTGAAAATAATTTTGTTGACTTTGTCTTTGACTGTAGATGATTTTTGACCTATTGGTCAAAGTTGTGCATGGAATATTTTTCATTTGACCTAGGGTTTCTTCCACATGTGTATATTTTGATACCTTAGACTAATTTGATCATGAAATTCTCATATTGTAAAATAAATGTCTGGAAATTTTTGTGATGATTGTTGACTGGATGATACTTATTTCCATATAAATTTTATGAGTTTTTGATACCTGGCCATGGAGTTATGAATTTTTGAACTTAGGTGTGACAATTGGTGTCACACCTCTTGATGCCAACTTGTTGGATTTTTTAGCATGACCTATCCTTGTTAGAATTGATTGAAATTTGGCATGGATGCTCATTAACATGTTAGGATCCTTTGTGAATTTTTGTGGAATTGTTCATAGTGTTTTCTAATTGTTTGTGATTTTTCATTTCTGTTGACCAATTGTGCAAGCTTGTGTGATATAGGTTGGTAGATTGATTGAGAAATGCTCATATGGTACTGTATGATCATGAAATTTGGCATGCTTGTAGTATACACATGTTAGGACCTCCCTGTTTTGGTCTCATCCATTTCTTTGTTGTTTTCATTGAATTATGAATTTTTGAAGTGGAAGCATGTATTGATGTTGTGATTTGGAGCCTATAATTGTGTCTGTTTTTGTTGATTTTCATTGACATGGTTCCATTTGCCCAATTGAGCTCGAATTTGACATGGTAGACCATGATTAGGTCCTGTTTAGATGTAAATTGTTTGAGAATTTTTGGGATTGTGTTGATGTGGATTTGAATGCAATAGTTCTGTTTGTAGGCTTAGTGTTTCCTTTGAACTAGTTTGCCTTATTTTGTGCATAGAATGAGCATGATGAATGATATGACCATGAAATTTGGTAGAATAGTTCCTGACATGTGTAGCTTTAATTTGGCTTTGGTCCTACTAATTTCCCATGTAATGTCACCGTTTACCATTGAATTGAAGTTAATGTACATTTTGTGACTTCATTTGGTTGTGTTTTTGCGTGCTTTGTCATGTTGAATTAATTCCCGTAGTTCCACTAGTCCAAATGGCTTAAAAATTGACATGTAGCTTGTTGAATGTCCCCTGTTTAGGATATAATTTTTGTGGAATTTTCCATGCTGTTTTGGTATTTTTTGTGATGTGATCTTGCTGGTTGCTCATATGTGGTTCACCATTGCTCACTTTGCCTTACATGTTGTATAAATTGAAATAGGTGTATAGTTTGGATATGGGACCAATTGGGATCCCTTTGTAATTGAAATAGCTTGACTTTGATCATGAATTGGTTGCTGTTTTAAGATTTTTCCCTCCTTTGGACCCTAGGCTTGGCCTAGCGGTCTAGTTACTTATGTTTGAGCTTGACTTTGACTTTTCAGGTTAAAAAGCTAAGGCCTTAAGGAGGTTGATACATGATTGAGTTGAATTCATTTGACTAATTGTTTGTTTTGTAGGGCTTGGTTCACTTGACCTTTGTGCTAGGCACATGATGTACATCATTGTTTGATTGTTAATTGATTCTTAATGTTGTTGTTTTGTTTATGTCGGGATGCTGATTCTGTTTGACTGTTTCCAGGTACCCTTAGTTGCTCAGTTTCTTAAGAACTTGCATTGCTTTGCTTATAAGCAATTGGCATTGAGGTATAGAACTTTCTTCTTCATGTAGTCTGGAGACCCGGCTCTTATCGGGCCGGGCAAACTGTCTGAAGTCCTCCTTAAGAGGCAATGCTTGTGTATGTTTATATTTGTCCCAAGCAGGAAAAGTCCTCATTTGAGGCAATTGGTGGAAGGTAGGGATAAGCAATCTATCCCCCACTATTCTGTGAGTCTTCTCCTTGCTCCCATTACATGGTTGTAGCATTGAGATCCAAGCCCAAGATCTTGTACATTGTACAGTCGAGTCTATGTCCTGAGCGTAGAAGGGTCCCCCCATTCTGGACCCACGCTCCCTTGTCTGATGCTCTCTCTGACCAGAGATAGAAGCAATGAGGCACGCCCCTCATCACCTTTCATCAGCTTCACCTTAGCCCCTCAATGGCAAGGTTAAGAGCTAACCTGACCCCGATACAGAGGCTTGTTTGTTGAGGTTGATATGACCCCTCGACTAAAGCCTAACCCTGATGTTTGAGCCCCTTGTTGGTGTGTTTATTTCATGCTGTATATGTTTGTGTGGTGTGATTGTATCCCCTAGGTTTGCTAGACTCCGCGTAGTCTCGTTTGCATGACAATTAAGGTAGCACGGTTCCTTCGTATAGGACTTCCTTTCTTGCTTGAGCTTTCCTAAAACACAAACAAACATTATCCCCTCTTAAGGATACGTCAACTCCTTCTACTACAGGTGAGTAAGTCTCCAAAGGTCGAGCATCAGGTAGATTGCGTAGTGACGTTGTCCACTTAAAAAACACAAACCAACAGGAATAGTTTAGCCGAACTACGGCAACTCTGATTCTCATGTCCAGATGAGATACGTAGGCACGAGATGCGATGTCTTGTCGAGTTTGACTAACAACTAACACTAATTCTTTTCTCTCGCCCTCGTTGCGATTGAGACCTCCCCTTTCTCTTGCCCTGGTTGCAATCGAGACCCTTCTTCTTGTTGTGTGCTTGGAAGCTGATGTAAGTCCATCGAGTGGCGTTCGGGTTCCAATGTGTGTTTTGGGTTCGGATGCTGACATAAGTCCAGTGATTGGCTGTCGGGCTCCACGTTTGCCTCCTTGTGTGTGTTTGTGGTTCGGATGCTGATGTAAGCCCAGTGATTGGCATTCAGGCTCCACGTTTGCCTTTGCCTGTATTTGTTTGTGTGCGTGTTAGCCGAGCTACGAATGCTCTGATTCTCCTTCGTCCAAAGGAGATACGTATGCATAGGATGCGACATCCTAGCGAGCATGTGTCGTTTCCCAAGTCCGAACTACTTAGACTCTGATGTCTATGCTTGATAGACTAAGTAGGCCCAGGATGCGATATCCTGCCGAGTCAGTTTCAGTCAGTCTCTTTCGTCTCCTTCAGCCAGTGTGTGTGTGTGAGCAGTGTTTTAGCAACCATTTTCTTCCCTATTGTGCGTGGATCCCGTCGAGTACGACGGATGCGTAGGGGTGCTAATACCTTCCCTTCGCATAACCGACTCCCGATCCCATTCTCTCCGGTCGCGAGACCATGTTCTTTCCAGGTTTACTCTGAGCGTTTCCTTTCCCTCTTTTGGGATAAATAACGCACGGTGGCGGCTCTGTTGTTCTTCGTTTCCCGCCGGTTTTTCGCGTAATGCGACAGCTGGCGACTCTGCTGGGGATAGTGAAGTTGACCTGTGCTGGTCCATCTTCCCTAAGCGAGTCTCTCCTAGCGCTCTCTAGGTTAGGGCTTTGGTTGCTTTTTGCTGTTATTTATTGCATTCATTTCATTTATTGTTTTCATTTATTGTTTGCATTTATGTTTGCATGCATCATACTGGCATTGAACTGTCTCCTGTGCAGGTGGTTCTTCTGTCTGGGGTGGGTGTTCTGAGTGGGGCTAAAACCCAGGCCCGAGTATACACCTAGGATTAGTGTGGTCTCATGTTGCCTCCTTCATGTTAGGTCAACATGTACCTGGCAACATGATGTACCACAAGCCGGACGAGGTTCATTTGATAGTGCTTGCCTCTGTGGGTATTCCACTTTGGTTGAGTTACTTCATCTGAACTGTTGACTCTGGTGACCGTTCTTTCCCGGATTCTTGGTTGAGACGATCTTAAGGGAGCTACAATGGCACACCCGAAAGGGCAAACCCATTGAGTATCTTTGCCCGATTGTCGAGACTATTATCCGCCTTAGGATGACCTGATTAGAATTTACCTGTGAGGGGAGGGTGATTCTTACAGATGCATGTTCTGATGGTGACTTTGATGGTGACTTTTGGTTCCGTTGATCAGAGTCATATTTATAAGTCGGATTTATGGATCGTTATTTCTGGACGCCGGAGGTTTGACCCCGGTATTGATCAGAGGGTTCCGTTTATTTCGGAACCCTGGGCTGAATTTAAGGTTGCTCCGTTGGTGACTCGGTTCCTCAGATTGGGTTCAGATGACAGTTGACCAGTTGACTTTGGGGTTTCAGATGGTTGTGATCAGAGTTCGAGCCGAAGCTTCGATCCTGTGTCCAGATATGCATAGCTTGCCAGTCGTGTCTGCATCATGTGCATCATAGCATGTTTATTTTTCAAAAGAAACGCAATCAACAAAAAAAAAAAAAGGGAATCAATAAAGAAATTTGAGAAAAAAGAGAAAAAAAATGATCTCTGCATGCATATCATTTCTCAGGTACATTCCAGAGTCTGTTCACTGATGGATCCGGGTGCTCATTTACAGATGAAATTGTTGGTTTCACTCGGTACTCATTGCTCTGGTATACTGTGCCGTAGCTGCAGATTGCTTTTTTTCGAAGATGAATCAGGCTCTTTGAAGGCCTGAGAAATGATCATTATCATGTGCATCATAGGCATTAGCATCATAATCATAACATGTTGCATAACAGGTGTTCTAGTTCGGACTTCTCACTCTGGCTCCTGTCTGAGACAGGATTGTTGATCATCGTCCGCACCGCAACCAGATCGAATCATCAGAGGAGCATGGATCAGGTTCAGACTGAGTTGGCTGAGATGAGGGCAAACATGGCCCAGTTCATGACCATGATGCAAGGGGTCGTTCAGGGGCAAGAGGAGCTGCGAGCCTTAGCCCAGAGACAGGAAGCCATGATTCTGCCACCCAATCGTGCTTCACTAGAGGGGGTCCCCGTTAATGATCAAATTGCTGCTGTCACTATTCCCGTCAACAACTACGACGTGGATGATGATTTGAGGGGTATCATAATCAATGGACAGCCTCTTGCTACAGAAACTGTTAATGTCAGAGCAACCCGTACTCCGGTTCGCCATCGTGGCTCTTCAAGTTCGTTGAATTCTGAGAAGCCATTCTCTGGGGCACCCAAAAGGGGAGAGAGTGAAACAAATGTTGTGCACCAGCGAGGGAGTGCGAACAGAGGACAATATCGTCAAGCTGCCGCTGTGACTATTCCAGCAACCCAACAGCAACAGGGAAGGCCAATTCAGCGGTATCAACATCAGCAACATCGTCCACAACAGCAGGCTTACCAGCCTCCCAACGATAATCAAGCCAATACGGGTAATGAGAGGAAGAGGGTCATTTTTGATCCGATCCCTATGTCTTACGCAGAGCTGTATCCCTCGTTGATAGAGCGGAACTTGATTACTCCCAGAGACCCGCCGGCCATACCCGTCAACCCTCGGTGGTGGTATAGGCCTGAGCAGCATTGTGTGTATGATTCGGGTGCTCATGGTCATGATGTGGATAGTTGCTTTCAGTTGAAAATGAAGGTTCAAGACCTCGTGCAGTCAGGTATTCTGAACTTTGAAGACTTGGGTCCCCGTGTTAATCAAGCTTGAAGATAACAAGTCGCGGGCTGGCGTTGGCTTTTCTCCTGAGGTCTTCAACAAAGAGGGTTGATCAAAAGCAGAAGCTACTAATGCAAGAGATTCTGACAGTTGTTATCCCTGGTGGGAT
This sequence comes from Lathyrus oleraceus, assembly GCF_024323335.1. Classification (NCBI taxonomy): domain Eukaryota; kingdom Viridiplantae; phylum Streptophyta; class Magnoliopsida; order Fabales; family Fabaceae; genus Lathyrus; species Lathyrus oleraceus. The sequence goes on from NW_026112467.1 coordinate 21,710, forward strand.
CTATCACAATTGGGTCACTGTGGGCGTTCCTACAGTTGTTCATAAGTCAGAGTAATAATCACTTTGTTTAAAAACCCTTCTCCCATGCCAAAAGGAGAAGTGATGACATTGTTGGCAACATTTTGTGCAATGATATTTTCATTCAAATAAATGCATGTTAAACATTTGTTTTTCCAATTGTTTTCCCTTTTCGCTTTTTGCATGAAATTGGTGATCACAAAAAACCCTAAAAACAGGAATAAAAGCAATCTTTTCATCTGCATAACGATTGTCTTGTTTGTTTTCCAAAAAGCTTTTCATATCGAAATCATTATGCAGGTTGTTTCTCAAACCCATTGAACATAGTGATCGGACGTCATCTCCCAATTTTGAATTCCCTGTATTCGAAGTAGAAGAAGATGATGTTGAAGGGATTCCTGACGAGATTTCCCGACTTCTTAAGCAAGAAAAGAAGATCACTCAGCTGCATCTCGAGAATCAGCAGAACAGCCAACTGGGGCATCAAGAAAAAATCAATCAAAAAAAAAAACAAAGAAAGAAAGGGTGCAAAAGAAATCAAAAGAAATCAAAAGCAAAATCAAAAGAAAAAACAAAGGAAAAATAGCACCCTCAAAGTCCCAAGTTGACTGATGCTGAATTCGATCGAAAAGAAGAGATTAACTGCCAGGTGTCATGGTCAGTTATATCAGCAGAGAGTGACGAAAGCATTCGACTAGAAGGTCGAGTCTCGAGTTCTGATAAAATGACCCTGTGCTCAAGAAAGTCTTGTCTTTCGTGCCCGATTCCAAGGGCAAGTGGACTCCAAGCTATGAACGTCCATATGTTTTCAAGAGAGCTTTTTCAGGCGGTGCTTTGACACTTACAGCAATGGATGAAGAAGTTCACTCGTCCTGTGAATCCAGATGCAGTCGAGAAATACTTAGCCTAAACAAAAAAAAAAAGCAAAACAGCTCGCTAAGTTGAACACCCCAAAGGGTAACTTAGGCAAAAAGGAGCGTCTCGGTGGATTGAAAACCCGAAAGGGCGATCCAGGCAAAAGTTAGAGACATTGAAAAAAGAATTTGCATCTCGCTAGATTGAGCACCGCACACCGGGGCAATCTAGGCAAAAATTAGGGATTTGGCAAGTAACTGCATCTTGACAAGACCGTGTTCTATATCTGTCATCCGCCAGGAATTCTCTATGCGTCGTCGACCGAAGCTCCGAATACATCGAAATTCAGAATGGTAGAGGAAAGGTCATTATGTTCAATGTAGCCCTCTCCAATATATATCACCGATTTCAAACTTGTACGGATCTATGGAGTCTCGCCCTTTGCAGACTACCATTCCATCACATCGATTTGAGCTTTTATCCAATTATTTGCACTCTTATTTGTTTCAACTCAACAAATGTTTTGCATGCTTTTAATTGATAAAGTATCATTGTTTTCAAAATAACAAATTTTTCACAAAATTGTTCTTAAACAAAGTGAACATTCACAATGATGAAAGGATACCTAGGAGACCCGCAGTGCTCTCCCAAGGGTGGTATGATTACCGACGGGTAAGACAGTCGTTCGTATCTCGAGCATAACTGTATCTTTGTCCTGTAGAACCTTTTCATGGTCTCTCCTCAGCGAGGTTGCTCAGTGCAGTGTTGGTTGAAGTTGTTCATCTTCACGTCCCCGACAGTGCAACATGTTTTCTCCAAGTCTCTGTTAGCCCTATGGTGGGGCATCCCTAATAGAGTGCTGTTTGAGCCCTATCGTGGGGCATCCCCAGCAAGGTTGTTGTTTTGGACATTATCGTGGGCCAGTTCTCGAGCAGTAGGTGTACTGAAGACTTCAATTTTCGTCTCTCCAGCAGAGCAGTCTTCTCCTCTCCCTGGCACGAATGCTTTTCTGCAATGATTCGGTATTTGGAGGATTGACGTCTCAGTATTCCGTCATTTTCTCAGGTAGGTCCTCAGCAGAGTGGTTGACATGAGGAACTTCATCGATGCCTATCTATTTTCACCAGAGATCTGGCTGATTCTTGGTATCTCTGTTCTCCAGCATGAGTGAGAAGTCAGTGCTCTCCCTACAAAGTTTTCATCAAGCAGATTTCCTTAGCAGAGTCTCCCCACAGAGTGGAGTATTTGATCAGTGGGCTCCTTAGCGGGGTTTTCATTCATTTTGCATTTTGCATGTAGTGATCATTGCATCCTCAAATCGCGTAGCATTTCCATTCATAATGGAGCATTACGCCGTAGAAAAATTCAAACATATGCTTTCATGTGTTAACCCGATCAGACCGTCTCCCCGGCAGAGGCAGCTTCTTGTTCGACGTCTGTACAGCGCTTTCGCTACAGTTGCTCCTGACGGCACTCAGGATTGGTACCCCCAGAGAGGTTTATTTCCTCCTCCGTTGGTGAAAGGGAAACCTGGTTCTACCGAGTGATTCCCTAGCAGATGTGGGTGTGTCTGATCTCTCCATGTAGAGTCTACCCCTTAAGCAAAAAGTGTCTACCATTTCCTTCTGCGCTCCCCACTGAGTTATATCCTCGTGGATGACGGTTGTTTCCGTTCCCTCCCTCACGGGACGGGTTTCCCTATTGAGTTCTTTCCTCATTAGGATGAGTCTTGTTCCAGTTTGCCTTTTTGGATCAATCCTGAATTGGCTTCCCGTTGACTGTTTCTTGTATTGCCCTGGGGCATAAATGAATAGTTGCTCACTAACCGGCGCTCATTCATCTTATCCTCAGCGGAATTTGTTGGCTTCTACCTACAAACCGGTAGCTGTAAGTCCTATCGTCGTGGTTTTCTACCTACAAGCCGGTAGTTGTAAAATCCCACTTTCATCCCCTAGCAGAGGTAGCCTTTGTGGTTCATTCTGTCGGTTGGCTTCTACCTACAACCCGGTAGTTGTAAGTCCTATCTTTGTGGTTTTCTACCTATTGGCTGGTAGTTGTAAAATCCCACTTTCATCCCCTTGGTGGAGTTAACCCTGTGTGCTCATCTTATCGATGACTGGTTACTTTTCCGTGGTTTTCTGCCTACTAACCGGTAGATGTAATCCCCTCTTTGCAGTTATCAGTATCCAATTTGCGGTATTGATATTCTTTTCCCCTCTGGATACTCGCCTTGATCAAGCAGTATTGTCCCCAGTGGGTCTCCCCCTTTCTTTTGGGTATTTGCTCCGAGTTAGCAACTTTATCCTTCTTTTGATTGGTCATCTTTTGCATACCTGGTCCTGGTACCCGATGCCTTTCTTTTCGGTCGTTTATCCATTTAACAACCTGCAATCCGGTTATGGGTAATCTGCCATGCGAGTGTATTATCTACGTTTCGACGGCTATAGATGATATATCTCATGCACTCTCTGGTCAGTCTCTTGATTGCTTTCTCCAGCAGAGTAAGATTCATATTCCTCGTGGAATCGAATGTCCATCCTTTAACAAGTTTGCCTTTGCTCTCTTCAGGATGATGTCGGTTGATTTATCCATTTAACAACCAATCCGGTTATGGATAATCTTCCATGCGAGTATGTAATCTACGTTTTGACGGCTATAGGTGATATGTCTCATGCGCTCTTGGGTCGAAGTCGTCCTCCCCAGTCGAGTAAGATTCGTATTCCTTGTGGAATTGAATGTCCATCCTCTAACAAGACTGCTTTTCTAGCCCTCTTCAGGATGTTGAGTGTTTTGAAATACATACCAATTCACGTTTGGTCGGTCACCCGTCTCATGCCTACAACCCGGCATCCTTGGTGTTCCTTCCTGTCTACTCTCTGTCATGACCTTGATCCCCAGAGTTTTCTCCTTCTCCGTTGGTGTCGATAAACGTCGAGTTTTTCCCGATCATCCGTTGATGATTTGGTTGTGTTCAATCTTCCCTAGTGAAGTTTCCTCCTCTCCGTTGGTGTCGATAAACGTCGAGTTTTTCCTATGCGTCCGTTGGCGTATAGTTGATATCTTTCCCCACAGGGTCGTCCCCAGAAGTTTACTCCTCTCCGTTGGTGTCGATAAACGTCGAGTTTTTCCTATGCGTCCGATGACGTCTAGTTGCTTATTCCCCGCAGATCATTTGGTAAGGCCAGATGATTCCCCTCAGAGTCTACTCCTCTCCGTTGGTGTCGATAAACGTCGAGTTTTCCCTATGCGTCCTATGGCGTATAGTTGTACCCTTCCCCAAGTGGATTTACCTCCCCGTTGGTTTCGATAAACGTTGTGTTTTTCTCATTCGTCCGATGACGTCTGATTGTGTACCCTATTCCCATTCATTCATTAATGTCTGGTTGATTCCCAACCAGAATTCCCAGTAGACGTCCTATTCGGTTTCCGGTTGTGGTGCCTTTCCCTCGTGAAGTGGCTTTCTCCTTCTCCCTTTCGTCCTATGACGTCTGGCTGAGTGTTCTCCTTCTCCCTTTCGTCCTATGACGTCTGGCTGAGTTTTCTCCTTCTCCCTTTCGTCCGATGACGTCTGGTCGAGTCTCCCTTTCGTCCTATGACGTCTGGCTGAGTTTTCTCCTTCTCCGTTGGTGTCGATAAACGTTGAGTCTCCCTTTCGTCCTATGACGTCTGGTTGAGTTTCCTCCTTCTCCGTTGGTGTCGATAAACGTTGAGTCTCCCTTTCGTCCTATGACGTCTGGCTGAGTTTCCTCCTTCTCCGTTGGTGTCGATAAACGTTGAGTCTCCCTTTCGTCCTATGACGTCTGGCTGAGTTTTCTCCTTCTCCGTTGGTGTCGATAAACGTCGAGCTTCTCCCTTTCGTTCTATGACGTCAGGTCGAGTCTTCCCATTCATCCTATGATGTCTGGTTACCTCTCCGTTGGTCTTGGTAAACGTTGAGTTTTTCCCCATTACGTCCGCTGACGTATGGTTGTATCACTATCCTTCCAGTCATTCATCCTATGATGTCTGGTTACCTCTCCGTTGGTCTTGGTAAACGTTGAGTTTTTCCCATTTCGTCCGCTGACGTATGGTTGTATCTCTCTTTCCATTCATTCATTAATGATTGGTTACCTCTCTGTTGGTCTTGGTAAACGTTGAGTCTTTCCCATTTCGTCCGCTGACGTATGGTTGTATCACTATCCTTCCAGTCATTCATTAATGATTGGTTACTTCTCCGTTGGTGTCGATAAACGTCGAGCTTCTCCCTTTCGTTCTATGACGTCAGGTCGAGTCTTCCCATTCATCCTATGATGTCTGGTTACCTCTCCGTTGGTCTTGGTAAACGTTGAGTTTTTCCCCATTACGTCCGCTGACGTATGGTTGTATCACTATCCTTCCAGTCATTCATCCTATGATGTCTGGTTACCTCTCCGTTGGTCTTGGTAAACGTTGAGTTTTTCCCATTTCGTCCGCTGACGTATGGTTGTATCTCTCTTTCCATTCATTCATTAATGATTGGTTACCTCTCCGTTGGTCTTGGTAAACGTTGAGTCTTTCCCATTTCGTCCGCTGACGTATGGTTGTATCACTATCCTTCCAGTCATTCATTAATGATTGGTTACCTCTCCGTTGGTCTTGGTAAACGTTGAGTTTTTCCCATTACGTCCGCTGACGTATGGTTGTATCCTTTCCTGGTTATCCCCAGTAGAGTTGATTTACCTCTCCGTTGGTCTTGGTAAACGTTGAGTTTTTCCTAGTTGTCCGCTGGCATCTAGTTGAGATTTCTGATCCCAGTCATCGTGTGTCGATGTCTGGATGTGGTTGTGCTTTTGAAGAGAAGATAGAAGAGAAAGAAGAAAACAAGAAAAATTCCCAGCAGTGTGCAAATTTCTACGGTTCTTGGTATTCAATCCCTGTTTACCCTGAAAGTCTGACAGCCGTTGCTCTCATCCATTCGGGTTCCCAGTTGATTGAATAGGGGCAGCTGTAGCACCTCAAATTTGCACCCTACCATTGTGTACATTCATTTCATATTAGGTCATAGCATTAACAATGTCCACTGCATAACATTGCATTGTCCATTTGCCCGAGTGCAAGCTCAGTTGACCAATCAGGACAAACTGGTCAGGAGATCAGGTCAATCAAGCAAGCAAGTGCCATTTTTTATTGAGACAAAGCCCTAGGGTTGATTTTTCAAGCTCATATGGTCCAAGGATCATTTTGAAGTGGTTTGGCCAAAGATTGGATGCTCAGAAGTCACCAGTCATTGTTCAGTCAACCAGAAACCCTAGAAAGTCAACTGTGGTCAACTGTGGTCAACTGTGCCCGATTCTATGGATTGGAAGGTGGGAAATGGTTTGAAAGGCCTCATTCATGTCCATATAAGTCTCATTTGACATGCCAAAGACCAAGGTTGAAGATTTGGAGGCCAGACAGAAAGTTTCCAAAAATAGCAGATGACCTGTAATTTCAGCTGCCCAAAATGGAAACTTTTTCTCCTCAAAATAACTTCATCATACAAGCTTCAAATGGAATTTTGTCCAACATGAAAGTTGAAGATCTTGTTCTCACCATTCCAAAAAGTCCAAGAACTCAAAAATCCAATGTGTGGTTTGCAAAATATGGCTCAGTGAATTTCAGAAAAGACCCGTAATCAGGAGGCCATAACTACCACATGCTTGGTCCAAATTGCAAGTTCTTTATATGCACAAACTCCATTTGACATGTACTTCAAGGGTGCATCATTGGATTTTTCCAAAAGTGGCCAATGCAAAAAGTCACTTTTCAACTGGACTGTTAAATTGAACCAGGGGCAAAATCGTCCAACTTGCAAAATATTTGGAATTTTGAGATGGGACTTTTTGCAACACCTCAGGAATGGCATTTGGAATGTGTTTGAATCATCATTTCATGGCTAGGCTTCATAATTTGAGTTTTGGCTTGAAGAATGAAAGTGCATAAATTGGACATTTTCCATCACATGGTGAAATTCAAGAATACTTATCCAATTGAAATGAAACTTGTTTCTACACATTGCATATGGTATTTTGGACTTGTTGGAACCAAAGTTGAGCTGCTATTTGGACTGATTTGAAGGAAGGGCATGTTTGGCCATTTTGAAGGAAAATGCATTTTTGCTTACAATGCCAATTTGCTAATTACCTTGATTAATCATGATTAAGCTAACATATAAAAGCTTAAACATCTCATAAACGTAACAGATTATTCATTTCACCAAAATTTGGATCAAATCATCACAATCCTCTCAAGAATTTTCAAGAACTCACAAACACAAAAATCTTCCAAACTCCTTCGAAACTTGATCAATTTGCATTCTTCTTCTTGCATTGATCTCCTATTGGCAAGTACTCCACCTGTTTGTACACGAGAGCATCAAGATCATCGCCATTTGCAACTGTCCAAGAGAGCTTCTACAATGGTGATTGTTGAATTTGAGCAATAGGAGCGAAATTGAAGGGACTTGAGCATCACATCACCTTGCCACGAGCTTGTACTGTTGCTGTTTCTGAAAATCGCGCGCCAATTCCACCGATCCTACCGCTGCCATAGCAGGTTTATCCAAAATTCGAATTGAATGCTTCGTAGAGTTATTGTGTGCGTGTTGTAGTACGCATTACGTAGAGCATCATGCTGCTCTTGGAATTGAAAATGATCAATCGTAGGCTTAGAGATCTTAACTCGAAGTTTAGATCTAAAACCCTAGGTTCATCGATTCGCACGATTTAGGAAGTTTTAGGTTAATTGGAGTTGAGATTCATGTTCTACATGTTGTAACGGTTCCAACGACTATAAGATTGCGCATTTTGGTTAGGATTTGTGGATTTGAGGTTTTTGAATGTTCTTGGCATTTTCTGGATTTTTTTCATGATGAAGACGATGAGATTGTGCTGTTTGATCCTGATTTCCATTTGAAAATTCAAATTGGGCGTTTACCGCCCCCGCCTCTTTAATTACATTTCTGCCATTATTCAATATTTCCATTAATTAATTAATTAATTCTAAAAAATCCTAAAAAATACCATAACACCTTAGAAAAATCATAGAAAAAATAGAAAAATCAGAAAATTGTGAAAATAATTTTGTTGACTTTGTCTTTGACTGTAGATGATTTTTGACCTATTGGTCAAAGTTGTGCATGGAATATTTTTCATTTGACCTAGGGTTTCTTCCACATGTGTATATTTTGATACCTTAGACTAATTTGATCATGAAATTCTCATATTGTAAAATAAATGTCTGGAAATTTTTGTGATGATTGTTGACTGGATGATGCTTATTTCCATATAAATTTTATGAGTTTTTGATACCTGGCCATGGAGTTATGAATTTTTGAACTTAGGTGTGACAATTGGTGTCACACCTCTTGATGCCAACTTGTTGGATTTTTTAGCATGACCTATCCTTGTTAGAATTGATTGAAATTTGGCATGGATGCTCATTAACATGTTAGGATCCTTTGTGAATTTTTGTGGAATTGTTCATAGTGTTTTCTAATTGTTTGTGATTTTTCATTTCTGTTGACCAATTGTGCAAGCTTGTGTGATATAGGTTGGTAGATTGATTGAGAAATGCTCATATGGTACTGTATGATCATGAAATTTGGCATGCTTGTAGTATACACATGTTAGGACCTCCCTGTTTTGGTCTCATCCATTTCTTTGTTGTTTTCATTGAATTATGAATTTTTGAAGTGGAAGCATGTATTGATGTTGTGATTTGGAGCCTATAATTGTGTCTGTTTTTGTTGATTTTCATTGACATGGTTCCATTTGCCCAATTGAGCTCAAATTTGACATGGTAGACCATGATTAGGTCCTGTTTAGATGTAAATTGTTTGAGAATTTTTGGGATTGTGTTGATGTGGATTTGAATGCAATAGTTCTGTTTGTAGGCTTAGTGTTTCCTTTGAACTAGTTTGCCTTATTTTGTGCATAGAATGAGCATGATAAATGATATGACCATGAAATTTGGTAGAATAGTTCCTGACATGTGTAGCTTTCATTTGGCTTTGGTCCTACTAATTTCCCATGTAATGTCACCGTTTACCATTGAATTGAAGTTAATGTACATTTTGTGACTTCATTTGGTTGTGTTTTTGCGTGCTTTGTCATGTTGAATTAATTCCCGTAGTTCCACTAGTCCAAATGGCTTAAAAATTGACATGTAGCTTGTTGAATGTCCCCTGTTTAGGATATAATTTTTGTGGAATTTTCCATGCTGTTTTGGTATTTTTGTGATGTGATCTTGCTGGTTGCTCATATGTGGTTCACCATTGCTCACTTTGCCTTACATGTTGTATAAATTGAAATAGGTGTATAGTTTGGATATGGGACCAATTGGGATCCCTTTGTAATTGAAATAACTTGACTTTGATCATGAATTGGTTGCTGTTTTAAGATTTTTCCCTCCTTTGGACCCTAGGCTTGGCCTAGCGGTCTAGTTACTTATGTTTGAGCTTGACTTTGACTTTTCAGGTTAAAAAGCTAAGGCCTTAAGGAGGTTGATACATGATTGAGTTGAATTCATTTGACTAATTGTTTGTTTTGTAGGGCTTGGTTCACTTGACCTTTGTGCTAGGCACATGATGTACATCATTGTTTGATTGTTAATTGATTCTTAATGTTGTTGTTTTGTTTATGTCGGGATGCTGATTCTGTTTGACTGTTTCCAGGTACCCTTAGTTGCTCAGTTCTCTTAAGAACTTGCATTGCTTTGCTTATAAGCAATTGGCATTGAGGTATAGAACTTTCTTCTTCATGTAGTCTGGAGACCCGGCTGTTATCGGGCCGGGCAAACTGTCTGAAGTCCTCCTTAAGAGGCAATGCTTGTGTATGTTTATATTTGTCCCAAGCAGGAAAAGTCCTCATTTGAGGCAATTGGTGGAAGGTAGGGATAAGCAATCTATCCCCCACTATTCTGTGAGTCTTCTCCTTGCTCCCATTACATGGTTGTAGCATTGAGATCCAAGCCCAAGATCTTGTACATTGTACAGTCGAGTCTATGTCCTGAGCGTAGAAGGGTCCCCCCATTCTGGACCCACGCTCCCTTGTCTGATGCTCTCTCTGACCAGAGATAGAAGCAATGAGGCACGCCCCTCATCACCTTTCATCAGCTTCACCTTAGCCCCTCAATGGCAAGGTTAAGAGCTAACCTGACCCCGATACAGAGGCTTGTTTGTTGAGGTTGATATGACCCCTCGACTAAAGCCTAACCCTGATGTTTGAGCCCCTTGTTGGTGTGTTTATTTCATGCTGTATATGTTTGTGTGGTGTGATTGTATCCCCTAGGTTTGCTAGACTCCGCGTAGTCTCGTTTGCATGACAATTAAGGTAGCACGGTTCCTTCGTATAGGACTTCCTTTCTTGCTTGAGCTTTCCTAAAACACAAACAAACATTATCCCCTCTTAAGGATACGTCAACTCCTTCTACTACAGGTGAGTAAGTCTCCAAAGGTCGAGCATCAGGTAGATTGCGTAGTGACGTTGTCCACTTAAAAAACACAAACCAACAGGAATAGTTTAGCCGAACTACGGCAACTCTGATTCTCATGTCCAGATGAGATACGTAGGCACGAGATGCGATGTCTTGTCGAGTTTGACTAACAACTAACACTAATTCTTTTCTCTCGCCCTCGTTGCGATTGAGACCTCCCCTTCTCTTGCCCTGGTTGCAATCGAGACCCTTCTTCTTGTTGTGTGCTTGGAAGCTGATGTAAGTCCATCGAGTGGCGTTCGGGTTCCAATGTGTTTTTGGGTTCGGATGCTGACATAAGTCCAGTGATTGGCTGTCGGGCTCCACGTTTGCCTCCTTGTGTGTGTTTGTGGTTCGGATGCTGATGTAAGCCCAGTGATTGGCATTCAGGCTCCACGTTTGCCTTTGCCTGTATTTGTTTGTGTGCGTGTTAGCCGAGCTACGAATGCTCTGATTCTCCTTCGTCCAAAGGAGATACGTATGCATAGGATGCGACATCCTAGCGAGCATGTGTCGTTTCCCCAGTCCGAACTACTTAGACTCTGATGTCTATGCTTGATAGACTAAGTAGGCCCAGGATGTGATATCCTGCCGAGTCAGTTTCAGTCAGTCTCTTTCGTCTCCTTCAGCCAGTGTGTGTGTGTGAGCAGTGTTTTAGCAACCATTTTCTTCCCTATTGTGCGTGGATCCCGTCGAGTACGACGGATGCGTAGGGGTGCTAATACCTTCCCTTCGCATAACCGACTCCCGATCCCATTCTCTCCGGTCGCGAGACCATGTTCTTTCCAGGTTTACTCTGAGCGTTTCCTTTCCCTCTTTTGGGATAAATAACGCACGGTGGCGGCTCTGTTGTTCTTCGTTTCCCGCCGGTTTTTCGCGTAATGCGACACCCCTTTAACAACAACACCATTTTTATTATGCCAGTTTTTTCTTCCACCTCGTTATGTCCTCGCCATGTATTTCTTTCCATCAGTAATATGTAGTTACTTCTCAACTTTTTACATTGCCACTTGTTAAGTTTAAAAAAAGAACAATTAGAGTACTACATAGTTGTTTTATTTTTATTAATCCCTGCATTTTTATGATAAGAAGTATATTGAACGATTTAAAGAAACACAAAGCAAATTTTATTTTTTAAAGTATGAACGTGCAGCAATAATGAAATACATAATTTAAGAAGTTTTGATATTCTTTATAGGCAAAAGTTTACCTTAATAGTGAATGTTTAAGAAAACAAACTATCAGACTTCAAAGTAAGTATATTAAGTTATAGGGAAAGATAGTTAATGCCCTATCTAACATGTAATAACTGCTAACAAAAACATAACATTTTTTATTTTTTTCCTTCACAACCTTTGCATGTTGCTATATTTTGATTGCTAGGAGGGATAAGAATGATTATGTTTTGTTTCAAGCAACTCCTTTCATTTGCGTGGACTGCAGTTACGGTATATAAAATAATTATAAATTTTACTGCAGAGTAGCAATAAAATATCATCAAAACAACCATTACAAACACAAAAACCTTTATATGATGGAAAAATTCATATCAATTAAAATGAAAAATGAAAGTATTTACATTGAACCTTATGGCAAGCACATTATTTTCAAGATAAAGTGAAAAAAGTATCATTACCGTTATTAAAAGAACCTATTGCCAATTTTAAAAATATGGTGGGAGGTTATTAAAATAAATTATATTGGGAGTTAAAAAATACCGCATATTAGAAAGTTACAATAGAAAATCAAAACTAAGATAGAAATATATTCCTTTTTTAAGAGCAAATCTATATGATCATATCTTGCAACAATGAGGTGTTTAAGTTGTGAAAAAACTATCATTACCGTTATTTAAAGAACCTATTGCCAATTTTGAAAATATAGTGAGAGGTTATTAAAATAAATTATATTGGGAGTAAAAAAATACTGCATATTAGAAAGTTACAATAGAAAATCAAAAGTAAGATAGAAATATAATAGAATTAAAAAAGTTCAACAAAAAAATAGTATGCTGATTGAGAAAGAGATGAAATTAAAAAAAAAATAGAAGAGGATTTTTAATTTGTGTCATCATTCAACAGTTAATGGAAGTTATAGATTTTTTTTGTGAGAGATGGAAGTAAGTTTATCAATCGGTAACCAACAAAAGATATTAATCACTCAAGTTATTTATAAAAAAGATAAAGGGTAATTTTGAAACAAAAATAGGCCACTCCAAAAACTTGTATCCCCTTTATATATAGTTATAGATTTAAGGATTATGGTGTCGGTTTTGTTCGATGTCCCATTCAATTAAAACAATGAGAACTATGAAAGTTATGCAAGTTCGTTTATTTTATGGAATTTTGTGAATTTTTTTTCAATTTTGTAACAAATATGGGAATAATTTTTTTCACCAATTGTTTTCGAGATTATAATTTAATTTCTAGGCTTGTAAGAAATATCACCTTAAAGCGCACACGCCAAAAACTATAAAACACATTTTTTTATCATAAATTTTGGCGTATTTTTGAAATTAAATTATAAGTAACAAATGTGATATATTTATCTTGCATCCTATTTTGACACTCTCTCGGTCTCAGCAATTTATGATATTTTCATATATTTCGTACAATGCTTAAAAATCACATAGTATTATAAGATGATGATTAGCATGATTTATAAAATATTAAATAGCATAATTTGTGAAATAGGTTTATCACAATAAATCATTTATGAATTCCTGAAACTCTCTTCTCTCTCACCCCTTTAACAACAACACCATTTTTATTATGCCTTTTTTTCTTCCACCTCGTTATGTCCTCGCTATGTATTTCTTTCCATCAGTAATATGTAGTTACTTCTCAACTTTTTACATTGCCACTTGTTATGTTTGAAAAAAGAACAATTAGAGTACTACATAGTTGTTTTATTTTTATTATTCCCTTCATTTTTATGATAAGAAGTGAATTGAACGATTTAAACAAACACAAAGCAAATTTTTTTTAAAGTATGAACGTGCAGCAATAATGAAATACATAATTTAAGAAGTTTTGATATTCTTTATAGGCAAAAGTTTACCTTAGAATAGTGAATGTTTAAGAAAACAAACTATCTGACTTCAAAGTAAGTATATTAAGTTATAGGGAAAGATAGTTAATGCCCTATCTAACATGTAATAACTGCTAACAAAAACATAACATTTTTTATTTTTTTCCTTCACAACCTTTGCATGTTGCTATATTTTGATTGCTAGGAGGGATAAGAATGATTATGTTTTGTGGAATTTTCCATGCTGTTTTGGTATTTTTTGTGACGTGATCTTGCTGGTTGCTCATATGTGGTTCACCATTGCTCACTTTGCCTTACATGTTGTATAAATTGAAATAGGTGTATAGTTTGGATATGGGACCAATTGGGATCCCTTTGTAATTGAAATAACTTGACTTTGATCATGAATTGGTTGCTGTTTTAAGATTTTTCCCTCCTTTGGACCCTAGGCTTGGCCTAGCGGTCTAGTTACTTATGTTTGAGCTTGACTTTGACTTTTCAGGTTAAAAAGCTAAGGCCTTAAGGAGGTTGATACATGATTGAGTTGAATTCATTTGACTAATTGTTTGTTTTGTAGGGCTTGGTTCACTTGACCTTTGTGCTAGGCACATGATGTACATCATTGTTTGATTGTTAATTGATTCTTAATGTTGTTGTTTGTTTATGTCGGGATGCTGATTCTGTTTGACTGTTTCCAGGTACCCTTAGTTGCTCAGTTCTCTTAAGAACTTGCATTGCTTTGCTTATAAGCAATTGGCATTGAGGTATAGAACTTTCTTCTTCATGTAGTCTGGAGACCCGGCTGTTATCGGGCCGGGCAAACTGTCTGAAGTCCTCCTTAAGAGGCAATGCTTGTGTATGTTTATATTTGTCCCAAGCAGGAAAAGTCCTCATTTGAGGCAATTGGTGGAAGGTAGGGATAAGCAATCTATCCCCCACTATTCTGTGAGTCTTCTCCTTGCTCCCATTACATGGTTGTAGCATTGAGATCCAAGCCCAAGATCTTGTACATTGTACAGTCGAGTCTATGTCCTGAGCGTAGAAGGGTCCCCCCATTCTGGACCCACGCTCCCTTGTCTGATGCTCTCTCTGACCAGAGATAGAAGCAATGAGGCACGCCCCTCATCACCTTTCATCAGCTTCACCTTAGCCCCTCAATGGCAAGGTTAAGAGCTAACCTGACCCCGATACAGAGGCTTGTTTGTTGAGGTTGATATGACCCCTCGACTAAAGCCTAACCCTGATGTTTGAGCCCCTTGTTGGTGTGTTTATTTCATGCTGTATATGTTTGTGTGGTGTGATTGTATCCCCTAGGTTTGCTAGACTCCGCGTAGTCTCGTTTGCATGACAATTAAGGTAGCACGGTTCCTTCGTATAGGACTTCCTTTCTTGCTTGAGCTTTCCTAAAACACAAACAAACATTATCCCCTCTTAAGGATACGTCAACTCCTTCTACTACAGGTGAGTAAGTCTCCAAAGGTCGAGCATCAGGTAGATTGCGTAGTGACGTTGTCCACTTAAAAAACACAAACCAACAGGAATAGTTTAGCCGAACTACGGCAACTCTGATTCTCATGTCCAGATGAGATACGTAGGCACGAGATGCGATGTCTTGTCGAGTTTGACTAACAACTAACACTAATTCTTTTCTCTCGCCCTCGTTGCGATTGAGACCTCCCCTTTCTCTTGCCCTGGTTGCAATCGAGACCCTTCTTCTTGTTGTGTGCTTGGAAGCTGATGTAAGTCCATCGAGTGGCG
The DNA here is from genome assembly GCF_024323335.1 of Lathyrus oleraceus. Classification (NCBI taxonomy): domain Eukaryota; kingdom Viridiplantae; phylum Streptophyta; class Magnoliopsida; order Fabales; family Fabaceae; genus Lathyrus; species Lathyrus oleraceus. The sequence goes on from NW_026112467.1 coordinate 36,842, forward strand.
TTCGGGTTCCAATGTGTGTTTTGGGTTCGGATGCTGACATAAGTCCAGTGATTGGCTGTCGGGCTCCACGTTTGCCTCCTTGTGTGTGTTTGTGGTTCGGATGCTGATGTAAGCCCAGTGATTGGCATTCAGGCTCCACGTTTGCCTTTGCCTGTATTTGTTTGTGTGCGTGTTAGCCGAGCTACGAATGCTCTGATTCTCCTTCGTCCAAAGGAGATACGTATGCATAGGATGCGACATCCTAGCGAGCATGTGTCGTTTCCCCAGTCCGAACTACTTAGACTCTGATGTCTATGCTTGATAGACTAAGTAGGCCCAGGATGTGATATCCTGCCGAGTCAGTTTCAGTCAGTCTCTTTCGTCTCCTTCAGCCAGTGTGTGTGTGTGAGCAGTGTTTTAGCAACCATTTTCTTCCCTATTGTGCGTGGATCCCGTCGAGTACGACGGATGCGTAGGGGTGCTAATACCTTCCCTTCGCATAACCGACTCCCGATCCCATTCTCTCCGGTCGCGAGACCATGTTCTTTCCAGGTTTACTCTGAGCGTTTCCTTTCCTCTTTTGGGATAAATAACGCACGGTGGCGGCTCTGTTGTTCTTCGTTTCCCGCCGGTTTTTCGCGTAATGCGACACCCCTTTAACAACAACACCATTTTTATTATGCCAGTTTTTTCTTCCACCTCGTTATGTCCTCGCCATGTATTTCTTTCCATCAGTAATATGTAGTTACTTCTCAACTTTTTACATTGCCACTTGTTAAGTTTAAAAAAAGAACAATTAGAGTACTACATAGTTGTTTTATTTTTATTAATCCCTGCATTTTTATGATAAGAAGTATATTGAACGATTTAAAGAAACACAAAGCAAATTTTATTTTTTAAAGTATGAACGTGCAGCAATAATGAAATACATAATTTAAGAAGTTTTGATATTCTTTATAGGCAAAAGTTTACCTTAATAGTGAATGTTTAAGAAAACAAACTATCAGACTTCAAAGTAAGTATATTAAGTTATAGGGAAAGATAGTTAATGCCCTATCTAACATGTAATAACTGCTAACAAAAACATAACATTTTTTATTTTTTCCTTCACAACCTTTGCATGTTGCTATATTTTGATTGCTAGGAGGGATAAGAATGATTATGTTTTGTTTCAAGCAACTCCTTTCATTTGCGTGGACTGCAGTTACGGTATATAAAAATAATTATAAATTTTACTGCAGAGTAGCAATAAAATATCATCAAAACAACCATTACAAACACAAAAACCTTTATATGATGGAAAAATTCATATCAATTTAAAATGAAAAATGAAAGTATTTACATTGAACCTTATGGCAAGCACATTATTTTCAAGATAAAGTGAAAAAAGTATCATTACCGTTATTAAAAGAACCTATTGCCAATTTTAAAAATATGGTGGGAGGTTATTAAAATAAATTATATTGGGAGTTAAAAAATACCGCATATTAGAAAGTTACAATAGAAAATCAAAACTAAGATAGAAATATATTCCTTTTTTAAGAGCAAATCTATATGATCATATCTTGCAACAATGAGGTGTTTAAGTTGTGAAAAAACTATCATTACCGTTATTTAAAGAACCTATTGCCAATTTTGAAAATATAGTGAGAGGTTATTAAAATAAATTATATTGGGAGTAAAAAAATACTGCATATTAGAAAGTTACAATAGAAAATCAAAAGTAAGATAGAAATATAATAGAATTAAAAAAGTTCAACAAAAAAATAGTATGCTGATTGAGAAAGAGATGAAATTAAAAAAAAAATAGAAGAGGATTTTTAATTTGTGTCATCATTCAACAGTTAATGGAAGTTATAGATTTTTTTTGTGAGAGATGGAAGTAAGTTTATCAATCGGTAACCAACAAAAGATATTAATCACTCAAGTTATTTATAAAAAAGATAAAGGGTAATTTTGAAACAAAAATAGGCCACTCCAAAAACTTGTATCCCCTTTATATATAGTTATAGATTTAAGGTTTATGGTGTCGGTTTTGTTCGATGTCCCATTCAATTAAAACAATGAGAACTATGAAAGTTATGCAAGTTCTTTTATTTTATGGAATTTTGTGAATTTTTTTTCAATTTTGTAACAAATATGGGAATAATTTTTTTCACCCATGTATTTTCGAGAATATAATTTAATTTCTAGGCTTGTAAGAAATATCACCTTAAAGCGCACACGCCAAAAACTATAAAACACATTTTTTTATCATAAATTTTGGCGTATTTTTGAAATTAAATTATAAGTAACAAATGTGATATATTTATCTTGCATTCTATTTTGACACTCTCTCGGTCTCAGCAATTTATGATATTTATCATATATTTCGTACAATGCTTAAAAATCACATAGTATTATAAGATGATGATTACCATGATTTATAAAATATTAAATAGCATAATTTGTGAAATAGGTTTATCACAATAAATCATTTATGAATTCCTGAAACTCTCTTCTCTCTCACCCCTTTAACAACAACACCATTTTTATTATGCCTTTTTTTCTTCCACCTCGTTATGTCCTCGCCATGTATTTCTTTCCATCAGTAATATGTAGTTACTTCTCAACTTTTTACATTGCCACTTGTTAAGTTTGAAAAAAGAACAATTAGAGTACTACATAGTTGTTTTATTTTTATTAATCCCTTCATTTTTATGATAAGAAGTGAATTGAACGATTTAAACAAACACAAAGCAAATTTATTTTTTAAAGTATGAACGTGCAGCAATAATGAAATACATAATTTAAGAAGTTTTGATATTCTTTATAGGCAAAAGTTTACCTTAATAGTGAATGTTTAAGAAAACAAACTATCTGACTTCAAAGTAAGTATATTAAGTTATAGGGAAAGATAGTTAATGCCCTATCTAACATGTAATAACTGCTAACAAAAACATAACATTTTTTATTTTTTTCCTTCACAACCTTTGCATGTTGCTATATTTTGATTGCTAGGAGGGATAAGAATGATTATGTTTTGTTTCAAGCAACTCCTTTCATTTGCGTGGACTGCAGTTACGGTATAAAAAAATAATTATAAATTTTACTGCAGAGTAGCAATAAAATATCATCAAAACAACCATTACAAACACAAAAACCTTTATATGATGGAAAAATTCATATCAATTTAAAATGAAAAATGAAAGTATTTACATTGAACCTTATGGCAAGCACATTATTTTCAAGATAAAGTGAAAAAAGTATCATTACCGTTATTAAAAGAACCTATTGCCAATTTTAAAAATATGGTGGGAGGTTATTAAAATAAATTATATTGGGAGTTAAAAAATACCGCATATTAGAAAGTTACAATAGAAAATCAAAACTAAGATAGAAATATATTCCTTTTATAAGAGCAAATCTATATGATCATATCTTGCAACAATGAGGTGTTTAAGTTGTGAAAAAACTATCATTACCGTTATTTAAAGAACCTATTGCCAATTTTGAAAATATAGTGAGAGGTTATTAAAATAAATTATATTGGGAGTAAAAAAATACTGCATATTAGAAAGTTACAATAGAAAATCAAAAGTAAGATAGAAATATAATAGAATTAAAAAAGTTCAACAAAAAAATAGTATGCTGATTGAGAAAGAGATGAAATTAAAAAAAAATAGAAGAGGATTTTTAATTTGTGTCATCATTCAACGGTTAATGGAAGTTATAGATTTTTTTTGTGAGAGATGGAAGTAAGTTTATCAATCGATAACCAACAAAAGATATTAATCACTCAAGTTATTTATAAAAAAGATAAAGGGTAATTTTGAAACAAAAATAGGCCACTCCAAAAACTTGTATCCCCTTTATATATAGTTATAGATTTAAGGTTTATGGTGTCGGTTTTGTTCGATGTCCCATTCAATTAAAACAATGAGAACTATGAAAGTTATGCAAGTTCTTTTATTTTATGGAATTTTGTGATTTTTTTTTTCAATTTTGTAACAAATACGGGAATAATTTTTTCACCCATGTATTTTCGAGAATATAATTTAATTTCTAGGCTTGTAAGAAATATCACCTTAAAGCGCACACGCCAAAAACTATAAAACACATTTTTTTATAATAAATTTTGGCGTATTTTTGAAATTAAATTATAAGTAACAAATGTGATATATTTATCTTGCATTCTATTTTGACACTCTCTCGGTCTCAACAATTTATGATATTTATCATATATTTCGTACAATGCTTAAAAATCACATAGTATTATAAGATGATGATTACCTTGATTTATAAAATATTAAATAGCATAATTTGTGAAATAGGTTTATCACAATAAATCATTTATGAATTCCTGAAACTCTCTTCTCTCTCACCCCTTTAACAACAACACCATTTTGTATTATGCCATTTTTTTCTTCCACCTCGTTATGTCCTCGCCATGTATTTCTTTCCATCAGTAATATGTAGTTACTTCTCAACTTTTTACATTGCCACTTGTTAAGTTTGAAAAAAGAACAATTAGAGTACTACATAGTTGTTTTATTTTTATTAATCCCTGCATTTTTATGATAAGAAGTGAATTGAACGATTTAAACAAACACAAAGCAAATTTTATTTTTTAAAGTATGAACGTGCAGCAATAATGAAATACATAATTTAAGAAGTTTTGATATTCTTTATAGGAAAAAGTTTACCTTAATAGTGAATGTTTAAGAAAACAAACTATCAGACTTCAAAGTAAGTATATTAAGTTATAGGGAAAGATAGTTAATGCCCTATCTAACATGTAATAACTGCTAACAAAAACATAACATTTTTTATTTTTTTCCTTCACAACCTTTGCATGTTGCTATATTTTGATTGCTAGGAGGGATAAGAATGATTATGTTTTGTTTCAAGCTACTCCTTTCATTTGCGTGGACTGCAGTTACGGTATATAAAAATAATTATAAATTTTACTGCAGAGTATCCATAAAATATCATCAAAACAACCATTACAAACACAAAAACCTTTATATGATGGAAAAATTCATATCAATTTAAAATGAAAAATGAAAGTATTTACATTGAACCTTATGGCAAGCACATTATTTTCAAGATAACGTGAAAAAACTATCATTACCGTTATTAAAAGAACCTATTGCCAATTTTAAAAATATGGTGGGAGGTTATTAAAATAAATTATATTGGGAGTTAAAAAATACCGCATATTAGAAAGTTACAATAGAAAATCAAAACTAAGATAGAAATATATTCCTTTTTTAAGAGCAAATCTATATGATCATATCTTGCAACAATGAGGTGTTTAAGTTGTGAAAAAACTATCATTACCGTTATTTAAAGAACCTATTGCCAATTTTGAAAATATAGTGAGAGGTTATTAAAATAAATTATATTGGGAGTAAAAAAATACTGCATATTAGAAAGTTACAATAGAAAATCAAAAGTAAGATAGAAATATAATAGAATTAAAAAAGTTCAACAAAAAAATAGTATGCTGATTGAGAAAGAGATGAAATTAAAAAAAAAATAGAAGAGGATTTTTAATTTGTGTCATCATTCAACGGTTAATGGAAGTTATAGATTTTTTTTTGTGAGAGATGGAAGTAAGTTTATCAATCGATAACCAACAAAAGATATTAATCACTCAAGTTATTTATAAAAAAGATAAAGGGTAATTTTGAAACAAAAATAGGCCACTCCAAAAACTTGTATCCCCTTTATATATAGTTATAGATTTAAGGTTTATGGTGTCGGTTTTGTTCGATGTCCCATTCAATTAAAACAATGAGAACTATGAAAGTTATGCAAGTTCTTTTATTTTATGGAATTTTGTGATTTTTTTTTCAATTTTGTAACAAATACGGGAATAATTTTTTTCACCCATGTATTTTCGAGAATATAATTTAATTTCTAGGCTTGTAAGAAATATCACCTTAAAGCGCACACGCCAAAAACTATAAAACACATTTTTTTATAATAAATTTTGGCGTATTTTTGAAATTAAATTATAAGTAACAAATGTGATATATTTATCTTGCATTCTATTTTGACACTCTCTCGGTCTCAACAATTTATGATATTTATCATATATTTCGTACAATGCTTAAAAATCACATAGTATTATAAGATGATGATTACCTTGATTTATAAAATATTAAATAGCATAATTTGTGAAATAGGTTTATCACAATAAATCATTTATGAATTCCTGAAACTCTCTTCTCTCTCACCCCTTTAACAACAACACCATTTTTATTATGCCATTTTTTTCTTCCACCTCGTTATGTCCTCGCCATGTATTTCTTTCCATCAGTAATATGTAGTTACTTCTCAACTTTTTACATTGCCACTTGTTAAGTTTGAAAAAAGAACAATTAGAGTACTACATAGTTGTTTTATTTTTATTAATCCCTGCATTTTTATGATAAGAAGTGAATTGAACGATTTAAACAAACACAAAGCAAATTTTATTTTTTAAAGTATGAACGTGCAGCAATAATGAAATACATAATTTAAGAAGTTTTGATATTCTTTATAGGAAAAAGTTTACCTTAATAGTGAATGTTTAAGAAAACAAACTATCAGACTTCAAAGTAAGTATATTAAGTTATAGGGAAAGATAGTTAATGCCCTATCTAACATGTAATAACTGCTAACAAAAACATAACATTTTTTATTTTTTTCCTTCACAACCTTTGCATGTTGCTATATTTTGATTGCTAGGAGGGATAAGAATGATTATGTTTTGTTTCAAGCTACTCCTTTCATTTGCGTGGACTGCAGTTACGGTATATAAAAATAATTATAAATTTTACTGCAGAGTATCCATAAAATATCATCAAAACAACCATTACAAACACAAAAACCTTTATATGATGGAAAAATTCATATCAATTTAAAATGAAAAATGAAAGTATTTACATTGAACCTTATGGCAAGCACATTATTTTCAAGATAACGTGAAAAAACTATCATTACCGTTATTAAAAGAACCTATTGCCAATTTTAAAAATATGGTGGGAGGTTATTAAAATAAATTATATTGGGAGTTAAAAAATACCGCATATTAGAAAGTTACAATAGAAAATCAAAACTAAGATAGAAATATATTCCTTTTTTAAGAGCAAAGATGTATGATCATATCTTGCAACAATGAGGTGTTTAAGTTGTGAAAAAACTATCATTACCGTTATTTAAAGAACCTATTGCCAATTTTGAAAATATGGTGAGAGGTTATTAAAATAAATTATATTGGGAGTAAAAAAATACTCCATATTAGAAAGTTACAATAGAAAATCAAAAGTAAGATAGAAATATAATAGAATTAAAAAAGTTCAACAAAAAAATAGTATGCTGATTGAGAAAGAGATGAAATTAAAAAAAAAATAGAAGAGGATTTTTAATTTGTGTCATCATTCAACGGTTAATGGAAGTTATAGATTTTTTTTTGTGAGAGATGGAAGTAAGTTTATCAATCGATAACCAACAAAAGATATTAATCACTCAAGTTATTTATAAAAAAGATAAAGGGTAATTTTGAAACAAAAATAGGCCACTCCGTAATATCCTTTTTCATACCGGGCCACCAAAAATTCTTCTTCAAATCTTGATACATCTTAGAAGAGAAATCGTGAATGGTAAAATCGCTCTTATGAGCCTCATCTATGGCTACTCTTCTCACTTTCGAATTATTTGGCACACACATCCTCTGATTAAACAAAAGAACCACATCTGCGACTTGGGTGAAACTTGGATGGTTAATCCTAAATTTCAAATATGCATTGGCTAGCTAGGCTTACCTTATCCTTTCCCTCAGGTCACATAGGACACTCATTTTGCTAATTAGGACTTCTACCTTAGTCCATGTGAATTGTAGGTCAAGGTCTTAAAACCTCTCCAATAGATCATGCTCCAACAACATTAACTATGATGTATGCATCTCTTTTCTATTAAGAAGATTTGCTACCTTATTGACTTTATCAGGATGATACCTCAATTTGAAGTCATAATCCTTCATAAACTTTATCCATCTTTGTTGACGTGTGTTCAGCTCTTTTTGATCAAATAGATATTTCAAACTCTTATTATCACTAAACATCTCAAAGTGTACTCTATATAGGTAGTGTCTCTACACTTTGAGTGCAAAGATAATCACATCTCACTCAATATCACGTGTTAGGTAATTTTCTTCATGATGCTTTAGCTTACGGGAAGTGTAAGCTACCATTTGGCCATTATGCATCAATACACATCCTAACCCCTTCTCCAATGTGTAACAGAATACTTCATACTTTTGAGTAGGATCAAGGATGATTTGGACGGGAGCGGTAGTCAACTTTTCTTTTAGCTTACAAAAACTCTGCTCACACTCTGAGTTCCAACTAAATGGGACTTCTTTGCAAGTGAGCCTAGTTAAAGGCAATGCCAATTGAGAAAATATCATGATGAATCTTCGATAATGCACAACTAATACTAAGAAGCTGCTAACACCAGATGCATTCTTAGGACTTTACCAATTAATATTTCTTCTACTTTCGAAGGGCCTACCGCCATACCTTCATGATAAATTACATGCCAAACGAATTTAACTTCCAACATCCAGAATTCACACTTGCTGAACTTTTCGAAAAGTTTATTTTCCCACAAAAAAGAAAGCAGAATCCTCAAATACTCTTCATGCTCTTAGGGAGTATGAGAGTAAATCAGAATATCATATATGAATATCACAAAAAACTTATCCAAGTATGGTTAGAACATCTGGTTCATGTAATCCATGAAAATAGTTGTAAAGTTTGTAACTCCAAAAAGGAATTACCAGGAACTCGTAGTGTTCCCTACCAGATTCTGAATGTGGTCTTTGGTGTGCCGGAACTCTTTCCTCAAATTTGATAATGCCTTTATGGTAGATCAATCTTTGAGTACACACTACCTCCTTTAAACTGATATAGGAGGTAATCAATCTGAGGTAAAGGATATTTATTCTTAATAGTGACTTTTTTAAGTTGGAGGTAATTTATACATAACTGCATACCACCATCTTTCTTCTTCACTAACAAGACAGAAGCACCCCATAGAGACACACTTGGTCGAATCAAATTCTTCTCCAGAAAATCCTCTAACTGAATCATCAACTCCCTTAATTCCACTAGAGACATCCAATATGGTGAAATAGAAATTGGGGCAATCCTGGGACTAGGTCTATGGAGAATTCCACTTCTCTTTTAGGAGACAAAAAAGTGACATCCTCCGGGAGCACATCGGAAAATTCACACGCTATTGGGATTAAATATGTATGTTTCCTCTCGCCCACATCCATAATGATAAACAACAAGAAATTTTTATCTTGCTCTTAAATACTATTGATCATGCGAGTAGTACCTTCCAAAAGTGTGGACATCACGTCACCTAGGGTAGCTGCTTCAAGGGGTATGAAAACAACTTTCTCCTTACAACTAGTGTATACTAAATTGGCGGAGAGCCAATGAATTCCCAATACCATATCAATCCTCTTGAAAGGTAAGCATATCAAGTCGATTAAGAAAACACGACCATTAATAGATATCGGTTAATTCTCACGCACCCATTGAGTTTCTATATTGTTATCCATAATTGTGGTAACTACCATCGAAGACGGTAGTGGAATTTCTTATAACCCGAGCCTCTTCACACACTTGGAGGAAATGAATAAGTGTGACGCTCCATAATCAAAAAGGACAAAAAGTGGTTGATAGTACATATAACACATACATGCTATCAGATCATTGTTACCATTAGCTTTCTTGATGTCCAAGGTGTAAACTTTGTCAGTTCCAACTAGTACTTTCCTGAGGACTCTTGAAGTTTCTTCCTGGGACAATTTCATTCCATGTAGCCCATCTCGTGGCAATGATAACATCTAAATACTTTAGATTGGAATCTCTCAAAATGATGTCTCTTATAAGAATGACACTATGGTGGCTACACTAGTTTTGCACCATGAACTTGATTCCCTTTTAATGGGGATCCCTTCGGTTTCAATTGATGATTAAGTCTACCATGATTCCACTTATTAGGCCTCCATATCCTCAATTTTTTCTGCGAACTCTGCCACTGACATACTTCCTTGGCAAAGCTGCTTGAAATATCCTCTCCATACTTCTAAGCCAGTCATGTGCCAAAAGGGGATTGGGACTTCCTTCATCCGATAAAAGTCCTGAAAGCTTTGATTCCCCACTCCCTGCTAAGGAGGTTGAGGTTGTGCACCACCTTGCAATTATTGCACCAACTGAATCATAAATTCATTTTATTATTGTTGCATTTGAAACTGATGTTGTTGATAATGGTGCATCATATGCGCCCAGTGGTTCTCATCATTTGCAGACCTTTAGTTTGGCTCCACATTTTGAGCACGAGTGCCTATAGGCCTCCCACATCCTCGTGGTCACTCAGCCATATTTCTACCTATCACATAAATAGATACCAAGTTGATCAGGCTTAATAGCTAAATACTATGACATTAGAATTTAGGTCAGCAATGCACATATATAAGGAAGAAAGAATTACTTATTGATGTCTCATGTCTAGGTCGAGGATCGACCAGCTCTGATTCCAATTGTAACACCACATAGAAATTGTGTCTACAATCATAATATTTTGAATGTAAAAATGTGGTACCAAGTCGATTTTCCTGAGGAAATAATACTCCCTATCACCCTAGACAGTCTAGCAGTGAACACCTATGCCACCAGTTTATACAAAAGACCACGAAGAGAAATAGATCTAAAGTCTCCCAACTCCAAAGAAGAATCAACCTTTGGGATAATAGCAAGAAATAAAGACGCCACGCTCTTCAACATAACAACATTATGAAAACTTATCCGACTTAATAAGCCCCCAAAATTTCTTATAGAAAGAAAAATTAAAGTTATCCAGAGTGCGATAAAATCTAAAGGGTTGGCCGACGTCATGCTGAAACTAGCCAACAAATATTTTGAGGCTGAAAGTAGGGATAAGATTATTTAATTAACATCTCATTTAAATTAAAAGTAAATGGAGCATGGATAACACTAAAAGTACCAAACGACAATAGGAAATTTAGATATTCTCATCCCTAACAGTAAAAGCAAACTAAAACCAAATCAAGTGAATTCATTGTGTTTTTGTTTTTGTTGTTCTCCTGTTTGTTAATTGCTTTGTTGGCTTGACACTCCATAGGCCTTTTTTACTCTTTATTTTTCTTTGTTGGATTTTCCCCCATTCTTTATTAATATATTATTTCACCATTCAAAAAAATAAAATCATAACACAAAAGTTATGATCTAGATCTATTCAGCTCTAAGTATAAGTTGTAGGATTATTATCATCGGGGATATCAAACTAATGCTCTTGAAAATACATAACATGCTAATGGGTATTGAAGGCTTGTGTGCTCTTTGAGATCTTCTCAAGGGAATTACTTTTGCAACATCACTTATTTTAGCAATGTCAATAGGATCTAGAATATCATTAGGTTATTGATCATAAGTTTACAGTGCAGCTAGTTGGTTATCTTGAAAATCATATCATTGTTCTAACTAATTGGAATCATAATGTTTGAACAGGTACGTGAATACATATCAGAGTAAAGAGAAACACAAGAAATATTAGTTCACGCGGTTAGACCAAATTGCCTACATCTGCGACTATAGAAAAGCTATAGTTCTGTCTTATTAATTTATTATGAATTACACATTAGGGTTTCAGTGTTACAAGCATATATAGGGATATTAGTGATCCAGATTACAATAATACCCATAAGTCGTACTTTCCATTACCTCTGAGCCTAACTCAATAATTTTCACCTTGGAGAATATCAAACCCATATGAAGATTAACTGTATAATACCAAACATATCCTATCAACTGGGGGTGTGAATTTCCTACTTAACACTGAGAAACATGTAACATGTCAAAACTGTGTTTGAACTTTTCAATGTTGACTGGCTTGGTTAAAATATCAGTTGAATTCTAGTGTGAACCTTTTGAAGTAATATTTGTCTGGACGCCACCAACTATCCGATCTTGTGGAACCTAACATCAATATTCCTGGTCCTATCATGATACGCCTTATTGTTCGCCAAATATATAGCACTATAACTATCACAATGCAACTGAATTCCACCTTGCTCAATGCCCAACTCTTTCACTAACCCTGTAAGCCACAATTCTTCCTTGGAAGCTTCAGCTAGTGCCATGTATTCTGTCTCAGTTGTAGACATAGCTATTATGGATTGAACTAATTATTTCCGACATATAGGCTCCCCTGCAAGAGTAAATGCATAAGCTGTTGTAGACCTTCTATTGATGGGACACCATGCTTTGTGTTGAACATGATACAATGATTTATTGTACCCTTCAAGTACCTTAGGATCCACTTGGCTACTTCCAAATGCTTATTACTTAGCTTGGACATGAACTTGCACATTTGAGTAACTGCTTGTGTCAAATCCAGTCTAGTGCAAACAATAACATACATCAAATAACCAACTGCAATGGCATAAGGAATATTACCTATAAGCCAAACTCAACATATAATATCTACAAGAGGGAGGAAAAACAAATAAAATCACATTATTTTTTAGACTAAATAGATGTTACATAGAACTCTCATTACTCAATTCCTCCTTAAATAAAACTTGCCGAAAAAACTCAATAATTGGCATAGAATGAGAAAGGAACCACGGGTACTCTTAATATCAAATTCCTTCTATTAAAGATTATAAGTTCTGACTCATTCCTTATAACCCCGCATGTGAAAATGTGTTAAGCTTGGTATCCTACAAGTTATAAAATAATTGGGAGTTTTCAACAAAGATTTGTTAGACATTAGATTAAGAATGTATACAACAATATTCAAAATCTTTACACAAAGAAACTGAGGAAATGCAAAAGGAGTCGTCATGCATATGATTGTGTCTGTGAGTATTCGATTACATATTTATGCAAACTACATTATGTTGAGGAGTTCCTGCCATAGTGTACTAAGTCTTAATTCCACATTCATCTAAAAACTAGCAAACAATAATGGATTTCTTTATGTTTCATTATATCCACCATGATATTATTCTCAATGTGGGAACTCATACATTTAATTTTCTTTCTTATTTCTAAATCAGTGGCTATAAAGAATTTGAATGCATCTGAAGAACTAGAATTTTCTTGTAGAAGATCTATCCATCCGAATCTTGAAAAGTCATTTATGAAAGTGATGAAATACTTATTCCCACCCATAGAAATAGGTTTGCACATGTGTATCTGAATCATATGAATAACACCATTACATTTTTTCATTTTTCTATTCCTAGTCTTGCAAGTGAACTTTTCTTTTAAGCAATCAGACAGGTGTAAAAATTAGAGAAGTCGAGATTATGGGGAATACCTTCTTTAATTAGTCTTTTGATAAAAGGCTTATAATTTTCTCTAAATATATATTTCATAACATATAAGAACAATTTTATTTCCTGATATGTTTAGTCCCGAAAACATAATCAAAATACATTTGAACCATATTCAACATTACAATCCATTGCACAAAAATCTTGAACAAAAAACAACAAAATTAAAGCAAATAAAAATTATAAAATACTGGTGTTCATATCTTTGAAAGACTGGACTTAGAAATGTGTAATTTAGATTGGAAATTATATTTCCCTAAATATTTATTCAAGGTACTTACTAGAGTTTAAATATCTTATCATTGTCCTTTATTGATTGATCTTTATAGTGTTCATAATACTTATTTTCAAAAGTCATTTTAGCTTGAATGTACATGGATCATGGATGAATCTTATAAGAATTTTTTTAATGAGTGTTGAAACATGGCATTCAGATATCGGGTTAGGCCGATGATGGGTCTTAGGGTTTGAATTGGATCTTTATGGTTTTGGCAGTTAAAAATAGAATTTGTACTGGTCAAAAAGTACATGTGTGCATGTTACCCTTATAAGGGCATGAGTATTTAGAGGCCTTAGTACGTATATTACGTTATATGGTAGGTAAGGCTTGCTCACTGCAGCAAGAAGCCCTGTACGTTAGCGTTTTGTGGTGGTTTAGAGGCTTTATATATGTGTTGGTTTCTTGTGTATAGGCGTATGAATTAGGATCTATATGGCTTAAGATATGTCATTATCCCCCTGTGAGAGGAGTATTTATAGAGGCTTTAGGCCTAAGGTTTCCTTGGGAAAGGTCATTGCCCACCTAGTTAATGGTGGACCATTGAACCCCTATTTTCAAGGGGGTGTGGGTCAGTTATTAACCTTGACTTCTCGCTGCCCAAGACACTTCTTATCCCAAGTTTTCTATGAATGACCAATAAGGAAAACTTGGACCGAGGTGGTGCCTCCCTGAGGGCAATATGATCATCGTCTCTCTTGAGGGTGGCATATAGTTATCACCCTAGTTAGGTCCTTTACAAATATAATACTAAATAGTCCCTCAAGAACTAGGGCTTTAATAGAGGATGAAGTGTTTTCAGACTGTGGTACAAGGGAGTATCCCAGGGCATTGAATCTCTCGTTGATATGTGTGATGTGCTTGGCCTGTAAGGCTCGGGGGCTTTTTTTTATTTCATTTGGATTAACTGCATTTTGCAAAGCAACATCATGGAGAAGTGTTCAAGTTTTCCAAGTTGCTTCAAGATGATTTTCTTGTGCAGAAGGGACACATGTTGAACTCGACTTCACAACATGTGGGTACGACATCTGGACCTTGCTCAATAGTCCAAATTCTGGCATTTTTGGATTAATCTTCTATTGAATATTCTGTTAGATTTTATTGCTTTTATTTAGAAATATGATTATATGATTTGTTGAATAGCTCTAAAGATCAAATTAGATTTAAATGTGATTTAAATTTGAATTTGAATCAAACAAAATCATGTCTTTCTGTTGGAGATATTTATGGAACAAATAATATCCAAGTGATTATGCAAAGATTCTATGTGAAATTAAAGCAAAGATCTAAACAGAAAAGCCCAAAATATTTTTTCTATATAAGGAGCTCAAGTCCTTCATTCGAAAGCAAGAAATATTCGTTGAAGATCACAAAAGCACTAAGGTTTAGAATCCTTGTTATTTCTTTATGTACACCACACTATGCTTCAGTAACTTGGCATGTTTATAGGTTTGTCTAGTTGTGTTATAATATTCAACACTGATAATTGGGTTAAACACAAAACACTAGGGTTTAGTTATTCAAATAAAGTGAGAGGGATTCTCATATTTAAGGGGAGTCCTAAATAGAAAGTCATTGAGTAGTGTAAGAAAGAGGCATTTAAGAACATAAAGTTTGTTGTTGGAAGTCTTTCCATCATGCAATGGAAACTAATTTGAACCCCAGTACCTCTAATCACCCTCAATCCAATGAGTAGACTGAAAGAACCATTCAGACTGTTGAGAATATTTTTCAGGTGTGTATCTTGGAAAGTGGAGAAAATTAGAAAAACTACTTGCCCTTGATTTAATTCTCCTATAACAATAGTTATCACTTGAGTATCTGAATGGAACCGTATGAGGCATTGTATGAAAGAAAGTGTATAAGACCATTATGTTATGATGAAGTTGGAGATAAAGGGATTCTTGGACCAGATATAATCCAAGAAACCATAGAAAAGATAAAAATGATCCAAGAAATATGAAGAAGGCTCAGGAACGTAAGAAAAGTTATACAGATCAACGTAGAAGTCCTTTAGAGTTTGAAGAGGAAAATCACGTGTTCTTGAAGGTTACTCCAAAGTCAGGACTCTACAAGGAGAGAAAGAGGGAGACACGAAAAGGTTGTTCTTGATCAATTTGGAACATCTTTGCATGTCAGATCAATTTGGAACATCTTTGCATGTCAAAGATTTGAGCTCTCGAGGTAGAAGCATTTTTGGAAACCTTAAAGAAAAAGCTTGAGGAACTTGAATCATCATCACCTCTAATCCTTCTCCAATCCATGTTTTAGAGTAGGTTTCTCTTAGGATTTAATTGGGAATTCGAACATTTAGGTTGAACACGTGATGGGAATAGGGCATGAATTCATGAAAATACACTATTTGTTTGAGTTCTTGACAAGTGTGTTTCTTGATTATGAATGTCTTGAGTGAATTAATTTCATGTCCTCTACTATGTGTTTCTAGCTTCATACTATGTTGAAACATGATTCTATGTAGTTAAAATTGGAGGAAACATGAAAATTGAAGTGAAAATTGGTTATGCACAGACCTGTAACTGGTTATAGACAGAGCGCAACCGGTTAGCACTTGTGAAAATGGATAAATTGCAAGTTAGAGTCGGCCTGTAACCAGTTACATATTTGGTGTAATCAGTATCACCTGGGTATTTTGACCATATATGAAAGATAACGAACATGTAACCAGTTACACCCTCTGTAATTTTCTTTTTATCCCTTGTTTACCTCATTCCTTGGGTATTTAGCTGGTAAACTTGAATTGGCTATGTATTGCTATGTATATATACTATGTTTCTATGATAATGGAACTATAATAGCATGCACTTACGTACGATTGAGTAATGTGCTATGCTTCAATGTTAAAGAAGCCAAAATACTTTGTAATTCATACCGGGCCACCAAAAATTCTATGTGAAACTTCGTAAGTGCATATATTTCGTACAATGCTTAAAAATCACATAGTATTATAAGATGATGATTACCATGATTTATAAAATATTAAATAGCATAATTTGTGAAATAGGTTTATCACAATAAATCATTTATGAATTCCTGAAACTCTCTTCTCTCTCACACCTTTAACAACAACACCATTTTTATTATGCCTTTTTTTCTTCCACCTCGTTATGTCCTCGCCATGTATTTCTTTCCATCAGTAATATGTAGTTACTTCTCAACTTTTTACATTGCCACTTGTTAAGTTTGAAAAAAGAACAATTAGAGTACTACATAGTTGTTTTATTTTTATTAATCCCTTCATTTTTATGATAAGAAGTGAATTGAACGATTTAAACAAACACAAAGCAAATTTTATTTTTTAAAGTATGAACGTGCAGCAATAATGAAATACATAATTTAAGAAGTTTTGATATTCTTTATAGGCAAAAGTTTACCTTAATAGTGAATGTTTAAGAAAACAAACTATCTGACTTCAAAGTAAGTATATTAAGTTATAGGGAAAGATAGTTAATGCCCTATCTAACATGTAATAACTGCTAACAAAAACATAACATTTTTTATTTTTTTCCTTCACAACCTTTGCATGTTGCTATATTTTGATTGCTAGGAGGGATAAGAATGATTATGTTTTGTTTCAAGCAACTCCTTTCATTTGCGTGGACTGCAGTTACGGTATATAAAAATAATTATAAATTTTACTGCAGAGTAGCAATAAAATATCATCAAAACAACCATTACAAACACAAAAACCTTTATATGATGGAAAAATTCATATCAATTTAAAATGAAAAATGAAAGTATTTACATTGAACCTTATGGCAAGCACATTATTTTCAAGATAAAGTGAAAAAAGTATCATTACCGTTATTAAAAGAACCTATTGCCAATTTTAAAAATATGGTGGGAGGTTATTAAAATAAATTATATTGGGAGTTAAAAAATACCGCATATTAGAAAGTTACAATAGAAAATCAAAACTAAGATAGAAATATATTCCTTTTTTAAGAGCAAATCTATATGATCATATCTTGCAACAATGAGGTGTTTAAGTTGTGAAAAAACTATCATTACCGTTATTTAAAGAACCTATTGCCAATTTTGAAAATATAGTGAGAGGTTATTAAAATAAATTATATTGGGAGTAAAAAAATACTGCATATTAGAAAGTTACAATAGAAAATCAAAAGTAAGATAGAAATATAATAGAATTAAAAAAGTTCAACAAAAAAATAGTATGCTGATTGAGAAAGAGATGAAATTAAAAAAAAATAGAAGAGGATTTTTAATTTGTGTCATCATTCAACGGTTAATGGAAGTTATAGATTTTTTTTTGTGAGAGATGGAAGTAAGTTTATCAATCGATAACCAACAAAAGATATTAATCACTCAAGTTATTTATAAAAAAGATAAAGGGTAATTTTGAAACAAAAATAGGCCACTCCAAAAACTTGTATCCCCTTTATATATAGTTATAGATTTAAGGTTTATGGTGTCGGTTTTGTTCGATGTCCCATTCAATTAAAACAATGAGAACTATGAAAGTTATGCAAGTTCTTTTATTTTATGGAATTTTGTGATTTTTTTTTTCAATTTTGTAACAAATACGGGAATAATTTTTTTCACCCATGTATTTTCGAGAATATAATTTAATTTCTAGGCTTGTAAGAAATATCACCTTAAAGCGCACACGCCAAAAACTATAAAACACATTTTTTTATCATAAATTTTGGCGTATTTTTGAAATTAAATTATAAGTAACAAATGTGATATATTTATCTTGCATTCTATTTTGACACTCTCTCGGTCTCAACAATTTATGATATTTATCATATATTTCGTACAATGCTTAAAAATCACATAGTATTATAAGATGATGATTACCATGATTTATAAAATATTAAATAGCATAATTTGTGAAATAGGTTTATCACAATAAATCATTTATGAATTCCTGAAACTCTCTTCTCTCTCACCCCTTTAACAACAACACCATTTTTATTATGCCTTTTTTTCTTCCACCTCGTTATGTCCTCGCCATGTATTTCTTTCCATCAGTAATATGTAGTTACTTCTCAACTTTTTACATTGCCACTTGTTAAGTTTGAAAAAAGAACAATTAGAGTACTACATAGTTGTTTTATTTTTATTAATCCCTGCATTTTTATGATAAGAAGTGAATTGAACGATTTAAACAAACACAAAGCAAATTTTATTTTTTAAAGTATGAACGTGCAGCAATAATGAAATACATAATTTAAGAAGTTTTGATATTCTTTATAGGCAAAAGTTTACCTTAATAGTGAATGTTTAAGAAAACAAACTATCAGACTTCAAAGTAAGTATATTAAGTTATAGGGAAAGATAGTTAATGCCCTATCTAACATGTAATAACTGCTAACAAAAACATAACATTTTTTATTTTTTTCCTTCACAACCTTTGCATGTTGCTATATTTTGATTGCTAGGAGGGATAAGAATGATTATGTTTTGTTTCAAGCAACTCCTTTCATTTGCGTGGACTGCAGTTACGGTATATAAAAATAATTATAAATTTTACTGCAGAGTAGCAATAAAATATCATCAAAACAACCATTACAAACACAAAAACCTTTATATGATGGAAAAATTCATATCAATTTAAAATGAAAAATGAAAGTATTTACATTGAACCTTATGGCAAGCACATTATTTTCAAGATAAAGTGAAAAAAGTATCATTACCGTTATTAAAAGAACCTATTGCCAATTTTAAAAATATGGTGGGAGGTTATTAAAATAAATTATATTGGGAGTTAAAAAATACCGCATATTAGAAAGTTACAATAGAAAATCAAAACTAAGATAGAAATATATTCCTTTTTTAAGAGCAAATCTATATGATCATATCTTGCAACAATGAGGTGTTTAAGTTGTGAAAAAACTATCATTACCGTTATTTAAAGAACCTATTGCCAATTTTGAAAATATAGTGAGAGGTTATTAAAATAAATTATATTGGGAGTAAAAAAATACTGCATATTAGAAAGTTACAATAGAAAATCAAAAGTAAGATAGAAATATAATAGAATTAAAAAAGTTCAACAAAAAATAGTATGCTGATTGAGAAAGAGATGAAATTAAAAAAAAATAGAAGAGGATTTTTAATTTGTGTCATCATTCAACGGTTAATGGAAGTTATAGATTTTTTTTTGTGAGAGATGGAAGTAAGTTTATCAATCGATAACCAACAAAAGATATTAATCACTCAAGTTATTTATAAAAAAGATAAAGGGTAATTTTGAAACAAAAATAGGCCACTCCAAAAACTTGTATCCCCTTTATATATAGTTATAGATTTAAGGTTTATGGTGTCGGTTTTGTTCGATGTCCCATTCAATTAAAACAATGAGAACTATGAAAGTTATGCAAGTTCTTTTATTTTATGGAATTTTGTGATTTTTTTTTTCAATTTTGTAACAAATACGGGAATAATTTTTTTCACCCATGTATTTTCGAGAATATAATTTAATTTCTAGGCTTGTAAGAAATATCACCTTAAAGCGCACACGCCAAAAACTATAAAACACATTTTTTTATAATAAATTTTGGCGTATTTTTGAAATTAAATTATAAGTAACAAATGTGATATATTTATCTTGCATTCTATTTTGACACTCTCTCGGTCTCAACAATTTATGATATTTATCATATATTTCGTACAATGCTTAAAAATCATATAGTATTATAAGATGATGATTACCATGATTTATAAAATATTAAATAGCATAATTTGTGAAATAGGTTTATCACAATAAATCATTTATGAATTCCTGAAACTCTCTTCTCTCTCACCCCTTTAACAACAACACCATTTTTATTATGCCTTTTTTTCTTCCACCTCGTTATGTCCTCGCCATGTATTTCTTTCCATCAGTAATATGTAGTTACTTCTCAACTTTTTACATTGCCACTTGTTAAGTTTGAAAAAAGAACAATTAGAGTACTACATAGTTGTTTTATTTTTATGAATCCCTGCATTTTTATGATAAGAAGTGAATTGAACGATTTAAACAAACACAAAGCAAATTTTATTTTTTAAAGTATGAACGTGCAGCAATAATGAAATACATAATTTAAGAAGTTTTGATATTCTTTATAGGCAAAAGTTTACCTTAATAGTGAATGTTTAAGAAAACAAACTATCAGACTTCAAAGTAAGTATATTAAGTTATAGGGAAAGATAGTTAATGCCCTATCTAACATGTAATAACTGCTAACAAAAACATAACATTTTTTATTTTTTTCCTTCACAACCTTTGCATGTTGCTATATTTTGATTGCTAGGAGGGATAAGAATGATTATGTTTTGTTTCAAGCAACTCCTTTCATTTGCGTGGACTGCAGTTACGGTATATAAAAATAATTATAAATTTTACTGCAGAGTATCCATAAAATATCATCAAAACAACCATTACAAACACAAAAACCTTTATATGATGGAAAAATTCATATCAATTTAAAATGAAAAATGAAAGTATTTACATTGAACCTTATGGCAAGCACATTATTTTCAAGATAAAGTGAAAAAACTATCATTACCGTTATTAAAAGAACCTATTGCCAATTTTAAAAATATGGTGGGAGGTTATTAAAATAAATTATATTGGGAGTTAAAAAATACCGCATATTAGAAAGTTACAATAGAAAATCAAAACTAAGATAGAAATATATTCCTTTTTTAAGAGCAAATCTATATGATCATATCTTGCAACAATGAGGTGTTTAAGTTGTGAAAAAACTATCATTACCGTTATTTAAAGAACCTATTGCCAATTTTGAAAATATAGTGAGAGGTTATTAAAATAAATTATATTGGGAGTAAAAAAATACTGCATATTAGAAAGTTACAATAGAAAATCAAAAGTAAGATAGAAATATAATAGAATTAAAAAAGTTCAACAAAAAAATAGTATGCTGATTGAGAAAGAGATGAAATTAAAAAAAAATAGAAGAGGATTTTTAATTTGTGTCATCATTCAACGGTTAATGGAAGTTATAGATTTTTTTTTGTGAGAGATGGAAGTAAGTTTATCAATCGATAACCAACAAAAGATATTAATCACTCAAGTTATTTATAAAAAAGATAAAGGGTAATTTTGAAACAAAAATAGGCCACTCCAAAAACTTGTATCCCCTTTATATATAGTTATAGATTTAAGGTTTATGGTGTCGGTTTTGTTCGATGTCCCATTCAATTAAAACAATGAGAACTATGAAAGTTATGCAAGTTCTTTTATTTTATGGAATTTTGTGATTTTTTTTTCAATTTTGTAACAAATACGGGAATAATTTTTTTCACCCATGTATTTTCGAGAATATAATTTAATTTCTAGGCTTGTAAGAAATATCACCTTAAAGCGCACACGCCAAAAACTATAAAACACATTTTTTTATAATAAATTTTGGCGTATTTTTGAAATTAAATTATAAGTAACAAATGTGATATATTTATCTTGCATTCTATTTTGACACTCTCTCGGTCTCAACAATTTATGATATTTATCATATATTTCGTACAATGCTTAAAAATCACATAGTATTATAAGATGATGATTACCATGATTTATAAAATATTAAATAGCATAATTTGTGAAATAGGTTTATCACAATAAATCATTTATGAATTCCTGAAACTCTCTTCTCTCTCACCCCTTTAACAACAACACCATTTTTATTATGCCATTTTTTTCTTCCACCTCGTTATGTCCTCGCCATGTATTTCTTTCCATCAGTAATATGTAGTTACTTCTCAACTTTTTACATTGCCACTTGTTAAGTTTGAAAAAAGAACAATTAGAGTACTACATAGTTGTTTTATTTTTATTAATCCCTGCATTTTTATGATAAGAAGTGAATTGAACGATTTAAACAAACACAAAGCAAATTTTATTTTTTAAAGTATGAACGTGCAGCAATAATGAAATACATAATTTAAGAAGTTTTGATATTCTTTATAGGAAAAAGTTTACCTTAATAGTGAATGTTTAAGAAAACAAACTATCAGACTTCAAAGTAAGTATATTAAGTTATAGGGAAAGATAGTTAATGCCCTATCTAACATGTAATAACTGCTAACAAAAACATAACATTTTTTATTTTTTTCCTTCACAACCTTTGCATGTTGCTATATTTTGATTGCTAGGAGGGATAAGAATGATTATGTTTTGTTTCAAGCAACTCCTTTCATTTGCGTGGACTGCAGTTACGGTATATAAAAATAATTATAAATTTTACTGCAGAGTATCCATAAAATATCATCAAAACAACCATTACAAACACAAAAACCTTTATATGATGGAAAAATTCATATCAATTTAAAATGAAAAATGAAAGTATTTACATTGAACCTTATGGCAAGCACATTATTTTCAAGATAACGTGAAAAAACTATCATTACCGTTATTAAAAGAACCTATTGCCAATTTTAAAAATATGGTGGGAGGTTATTAAAATAAATTATATTGGGAGTTAAAAAATACCGCATATTAGAAAGTTACAATAGAAAATCAAAACTAAGATAGAAATATATTCCTTTTTTAAGAGCAAATCTATATGATCATATCTTGCAACAATGAGGTGTTTAAGTTGTGAAAAAACTATCATTACCGTTATTTAAAGAACCTATTGCCAATTTTGAAAATATAGTGAGAGGTTATTAAAATAAATTATATTGGGAGTAAAAAAATACTGCATATTAGAAAGTTACAATAGAAAATCAAAAGTAAGATAGAAATATAATAGAATTAAAAAAGTTCAACAAAAAAATAGTATGCTGATTGAGAAAGAGATGAAATTAAAAAAAAAATAGAAGAGGATTTTTAATTTGTGTCATCATTCAACGGTTAATGGAAGTTATAGATTTTTTTTTGTGAGAGATGGAAGTAAGTTTATCAATCGATAACCAACAAAAGATATTAATCACTCAAGTTATTTATAAAAAAGATAAAGGGTAATTTTGAAACAAAAATAGGCCACTCCAAAAACTTGTATCCCCTTTATATATAGTTATAGATTTAAGGTTTATGGTGTCGGTTTTGTTCGATGTCCCATTCAATTAAAACAATGAGAACTATGAAAGTTATGCAAGTTCTTTTATTTTATGGAATTTTGTGATTTTTTTTTTCAATTTTGTAACAAATACGGGAATAATTTTTTTCACCCATGTATTTTCGAGAATATAATTTAATTTCTAGGCTTGTAAGAAATATCACCTTAAAGCGCACACGCCAAAAACTATAAAACACATTTTTTTATAATAAATTTTGGCGTATTTTTGAAATTAAATTATAAGTAACAAATGTGATATATTTATCTTGCATTCTATTTTGACACTCTCTCGGTCTCAACAATTTATGATATTTATCATATATTTCGTACAATGCTTAAAAATCACATAGTATTATAAGATGATGATTACCATGATTTATAAAATATTAAATAGCATAATTTGTGAAATAGGTTTATCACAATAAATCATTTATGAATTCCTGAAACTCTCTTCTCTCTCACCCCTTTAACAACAACACCATTTTTATTATGCCATTTTTTTCTTCCACCTCGTTATGTCCTCGCCATGTATTTCTTTCCATCAGTAATATGTAGTTACTTCTCAACTTTTTACATTGCCACTTGTTAAGTTTGAAAAAAGAACAATTAGAGTACTACATAGTTGTTTTATTTTTATTAATCCCTGCATTTTTATGATAAGAAGTGAATTGAACGATTTAAACAAACACAAAGCAAATTTTATTTTTTAAAGTATGAACGTGCAGCAATAATGAAATACATAATTTAAGAAGTTTTGATATTCTTTATAGGAAAAAGTTTACCTTAATAGTGAATGTTTAAGAAAACAAACTATCAGACTTCAAAGTAAGTATATTAAGTTATAGGGAAAGATAGTTAATGCCCTATCTAACATGTAATAACTGCTAACAAAAACATAACATTTTTTATTTTTTTCCTTCACAACCTTTGCATGTTGCTATATTTTGATTGCTAGGAGGGATAAGAATGATTATGTTTTGTTTCAAGCAACTCCTTTCATTTGCGTGGACTGCAGTTACGGTATATAAAAATAATTATAAATTTTACTGCAGAGTATCCATAAAATATCATCAAAACAACCATTACAAACACAAAAACCTTTATATGATGGAAAAATTCATATCAATTTAAAATGAAAAATGAAAGTATTTACATTGAACCTTATGGCAAGCACATTATTTTCAAGATAACGTGAAAAAACTATCATTACCGTTATTAAAAGAACCTATTGCCAATTTTAAAAATATGGTGGGAGGTTATTAAAATAAATTATATTGGGAGTTAAAAAATACCGCATATTAGAAAGTTACAATAGAAAATCAAAACTAAGATAGAAATATATTCCTTTTTTAAGAGCAAATCTATATGATCATATCTTGCAACAATGAGGTGTTTAAGTTGTGAAAAAACTATCATTACCGTTATTTAAAGAACCTATTGCCAATTTTGAAAATATAGTGAGAGGTTATTAAAATAAATTATATTGGGAGTAAAAAAATACTGCATATTAGAAAGTTACAATAGAAAATCAAAAGTAAGATAGAAATATAATAGAATTAAAAAAGTTCAACAAAAAAATAGTATGCTGATTGAGAAAGAGATGAAATTAAAAAAAAATAGAAGAGGATTTTTAATTTGTGTCATCATTCAACGGTTAATGGAAGTTATAGATTTTTTTTTGTGAGAGATGGAAGTAAGTTTATCAATCGATAACCAACAAAAGATATTAATCACTCAAGTTATTTATAAAAAAGATAAAGGGTAATTTTGAAACAAAAATAGGCCACTCCAAAAACTTGTATCCCCTTTATATATAGTTATAGATTTAAGGTTTATGGTGTCGGTTTTGTTCGATGTCCCATTCAATTAAAACAATGAGAACTATGAAAGTTATGCAAGTTCTTTTATTTTATGGAATTTTGTGATTTTTTTTTCAATTTTGTAACAAATATGGGAATAATTTTTTTCACCCATGTATTTTCGAGAATATAATTTAATTTCTAGGCTTGTAAGAAATATCACCTTAAAGCGCACACGCCAAAAACTATAAAACACATTTTTTTATAATAAATTTTGGCGTATTTTTGAAATTAAATTATAAGTAACAAATGTGATATATTTATCTTGCATTCTATTTTGACACTCTCTCGGTCTCAACAATTTATGATATTTATCATATATTTCGTACAATGCTTAAAAATCACATAGTATTATAAGATGATGATTACCATGATTTATAAAATATTAAATAGCATAATTTGTGAAATAGGTTTATCACAATAAATCATTTATGAATTCCTGAAACTCTCTTCTCTCTCACCCCTTTAACAACAACACCATTTTTATTATGCCATTTTTTTCTTCCACCTCGTTATGTCCTCGCCATGTATTTCTTTCCATCAGTAATATGTAGTTACTTCTCAACTTTTTACATTGCCACTTGTTAAGTTTGAAAAAAGAACAATTAGAGTACTACATAGTTGTTTTATTTTTATTAATCCCTGCATTTTTATGATAAGAAGTGAATTGAACGATTTAAACAAACACAAAGCAAATTTTATTTTTTAAAGTATGAACGTGCAGCAATAATGAAATACATAATTTAAGAAGTTTTGATATTCTTTATAGGAAAAAGTTTACCTTAATAGTGAATGTTTAAGAAAACAAACTATCAGACTTCAAAGTAAGTATATTAAGTTATAGGGAAAGATAGTTAATGCCCTATCTAACATGTAATAACTGCTAACAAAAACATAACATTTTTTATTTTTTTCCTTCACAACCTTTGCATGTTGCTATATTTTGATTGCTAGGAGGGATAAGAATGATTATGTTTTGTTTCAAGCAACTCCTTTCATTTGCGTGGACTGCAGTTACGGTATATAAAAATAATTATAAATTTTACTGCAGAGTATCCATAAAATATCATCAAAACAACCATTACAAACACAAAAACCTTTATATGATGGAAAAATTCATATCAATTTAAAATGAAAAATGAAAGTATTTACATTGAACCTTATGGCAAGCACATTATTTTCAAGATAACGTGAAAAAACTATCATTACCGTTATTAAAAGAACCTATTGCCAATTTTAAAAATATGGTGGGAGGTTATTAAAATAAATTATATTGGGAGTTAAAAAATACCGCATATTAGAAAGTTACAATAGAAAATCAAAACTAAGATAGAAATATATTCCTTTTTTAAGAGCAAATCTATATGATCATATCTTGCAACAATGAGGTGTTTAAGTTGTGAAAAAACTATCATTACCGTTATTTAAAGAACCTATTGCCAATTTTGAAAATATAGTGAGAGGTTATTAAAATAAATTATATTGGGAGTAAAAAAATACTGCATATTAGAAAGTTACAATAGAAAATCAAAAGTAAGATAGAAATATAATAGAATTAAAAAAGTTCAACAAAAAAATAGTATGCTGATTGAGAAAGAGATGAAATTAAAAAAAAATAGAAGAGGATTTTTAATTTGTGTCATCATTCAACGGTTAATGGAAGTTATAGATTTTTTTTTGTGAGAGATGGAAGTAAGTTTATCAATCGATAACCAACAAAAGATATTAATCACTCAAGTTATTTATAAAAAAGATAAAGGGTAATTTTGAAACAAAAATAGGCCACTCCAAAAACTTGTATCCCCTTTATATATAGTTATAGATTTAAGGTTTATGGTGTCGGTTTTGTTCGATGTCCCATTCAATTAAAACAATGAGAACTATGAAAGTTATGCAAGTTCTTTTATTTTATGGAATTTTGTGATTTTTTTTTCAATTTTGTAACAAATACGGGAATAATTTTTTTCACCCATGTATTTTCGAGAATATAATTTAATTTCTAGGCTTGTAAGAAATATCACCTTAAAGCGCACACGCCAAAAACTATAAAACACATTTTTTTATAATAAATTTTGGCGTATTTTTGAAATTAAATTATAAGTAACAAATGTGATATATTTATCTTGCATTCTATTTTGACACTCTCTCGGTCTCAACAATTTATGATATTTATCATATATTTCGTACAATGCTTAAAAATCACATAGTATTATAAGATGATGATTACCATGATTTATAAAATATTAAATAGCATAATTTGTGAAATAGGTTTATCACAATAAATCATTTATGAATTCCTGAAACTCTCTTCTCTCTCACCCCTTTAACAACAACACCATTTTTATTATGCCATTTTTTTCTTCCACCTCGTTATGTCCTCGCCATGTATTTCTTTCCATCAGTAATATGTAGTTACTTCTCAACTTTTTACATTGCCACTTGTTAAGTTTGAAAAAAGAACAATTAGAGTACTACATAGTTGTTTTATTTTTATTAATCCCTGCATTTTTATGATAAGAAGTGAATTGAACGATTTAAACAAACACAAAGCAAATTTTATTTTTTAAAGTATGAACGTGCAGCAATAATGAAATACATAATTTAAGAAGTTTTGATATTCTTTATAGGAAAAAGTTTACCTTAATAGTGAATGTTTAAGAAAACAAACTATCAGACTTCAAAGTAAGTATATTAAGTTATAGGGAAAGATAGTTAATGCCCTATCTAACATGTAATAACTGCTAACAAAAACATAACATTTTTTATTTTTTTCCTTCACAACCTTTGCATGTTGCTATATTTTGATTGCTAGGAGGGATAAGAATGATTATGTTTTGTTTCAAGCAACTCCTTTCATTTGCGTGGACTGCAGTTACGGTATATAAAAATAATTATAAATTTTACTGCAGAGTATCCATAAAATATCATCAAAACAACCATTACAAACACAAAAACCTTTATATGATGGAAAAATTCATATCAATTTAAAATGAAAAATGAAAGTATTTACATTGAACCTTATGGCAAGCACATTATTTTCAAGATAACGTGAAAAAACTATCATTACCGTTATTAAAAGAACCTATTGCCAATTTTAAAAATATGGTGGGAGGTTATTAAAATAAATTATATTGGGAGTTAAAAAATACCGCATATTAGAAAGTTACAATAGAAAATCAAAACTAAGATAGAAATATATTCCTTTTTTAAGAGCAAATCTATATGATCATATCTTGCAACAATGAGGTGTTTAAGTTGTGAAAAAACTATCATTACCGTTATTTAAAGAACCTATTGCCAATTTTGAAAATATAGTGAGAGGTTATTAAAATAAATTATATTGGGAGTAAAAAAATACTGCATATTAGAAAGTTACAATAGAAAATCAAAAGTAAGATAGAAATATAATAGAATTAAAAAAGTTCAACAAAAAAATAGTATGCTGATTGAGAAAGAGATGAAATTAAAAAAAAAATAGAAGAGGATTTTTAATTTGTGTCATCATTCAACGGTTAATGGAAGTTATAGATTTTTTTTTGTGAGAGATGGAAGTAAGTTTATCAATCGATAACCAACAAAAGATATTAATCACTCAAGTTATTTATAAAAAAGATAAAGGGTAATTTTGAAACAAAAATAGGCCACTCCAAAAACTTGTATCCCCTTTATATATAGTTATAGATTTAAGGTTTATGGTGTCGGTTTTGTTCGATGTCCCATTCAATTAAAACAATGAGAACTATGAAAGTTATGCAAGTTCTTTTATTTTATGGAATTTTGTGATTTTTTTTTCAATTTTGTAACAAATACGGGAATAATTTTTTTCACCCATGTATTTTCGAGAATATAATTTAATTTCTAGGCTTGTAAGAAATATCACCTTAAAGCGCACACGCCAAAAACTATAAAACACATTTTTTTATAATAAATTTTGGCGTATTTTTGAAATTAAATTATAAGTAACAAATGTGATATATTTATCTTGCATTCTATTTTGACACTCTCTCGGTCTCAACAATTTATGATATTTATCATATATTTCGTACAATGCTTAAAAATCACATAGTATTATAAGATGATGATTACCATGATTTATAAAATATTAAATAGCATAATTTGTGAAATAGGTTTATCACAATAAATCATTTATGAATTCCTGAAACTCTCTTCTCTCTCACCCCTTTAACAACAACACCATTTTTATTATGCCATTTTTTTCTTCCACCTCGTTATGTCCTCGCCATGTATTTCTTTCCATCAGTAATATGTAGTTACTTCTCAACTTTTTACATTGCCACTTGTTAAGTTTGAAAAAAGAACAATTAGAGTACTACATAGTTGTTTTATTTTTATTAATCCCTGCATTTTTATGATAAGAAGTGAATTGAACGATTTAAACAAACACAAAGCAAATTTTATTTTTTAAAGTATGAACGTGCAGCAATAATGAAATACATAATTTAAGAAGTTTTGATATTCTTTATAGGAAAAAGTTTACCTTAATAGTGAATGTTTAAGAAAACAAACTATCAGACTTCAAAGTAAGTATATTAAGTTATAGGGAAAGATAGTTAATGCCCTATCTAACATGTAATAACTGCTAACAAAAACATAACATTTTTTATTTTTTTCCTTCACAACCTTTGCATGTTGCTATATTTTGATTGCTAGGAGGGATAAGAATGATTATGTTTTGTTTCAAGCAACTCCTTTCATTTGCGTGGACTGCAGTTACGGTATATAAAAATAATTATAAATTTTACTGCAGAGTATCCATAAAATATCATCAAAACAACCATTACAAACACAAAAACCTTTATATGATGGAAAAATTCATATCAATTTAAAATGAAAAATGAAAGTATTTACATTGAACCTTATGGCAAGCACATTATTTTCAAGATAACGTGAAAAAACTATCATTACCGTTATTAAAAGAACCTATTGCCAATTTTAAAAATATGGTGGGAGGTTATTAAAATAAATTATATTGGGAGTTAAAAAATACCGCATATTAGAAAGTTACAATAGAAAATCAAAACTAAGATAGAAATATATTCCTTTTTTAAGAGCAAATCTATATGATCATATCTTGCAACAATGAGGTGTTTAAGTTGTGAAAAAACTATCATTACCGTTATTTAAAGAACCTATTGCCAATTTTGAAAATATAGTGAGAGGTTATTAAAATAAATTATATTGGGAGTAAAAAAATACTGCATATTAGAAAGTTACAATAGAAAATCAAAAGTAAGATAGAAATATAATAGAATTAAAAAAGTTCAACAAAAAAATAGTATGCTGATTGAGAAAGAGATGAAATTAAAAAAAAATAGAAGAGGATTTTTAATTTGTGTCATCATTCAACGGTTAATGGAAGTTATAGATTTTTTTTTGTGAGAGATGGAAGTAAGTTTATCAATCGATAACCAACAAAAGATATTAATCACTCAAGTTATTTATAAAAAAGATAAAGGGTAATTTTGAAACAAAAATAGGCCACTCCAAAAACTTGTATCCCCTTTATATATAGTTATAGATTTAAGGTTTATGGTGTCGGTTTTGTTCGATGTCCCATTCAATTAAAACAATGAGAACTATGAAAGTTATGCAAGTTCTTTTATTTTATGGAATTTTGTGATTTTTTTTTTCAATTTTGTAACAAATACGGGAATAATTTTTTTCACCCATGTATTTTCGAGAATATAATTTAATTTCTAGGCTTGTAAGAAATATCACCTTAAAGCGCACACGCCAAAAACTATAAAACACATTTTTTTATAATAAATTTTGGCGTATTTTTGAAATTAAATTATAAGTAACAAATGTGATATATTTATCTTGCATTCTATTTTGACACTCTCTCGGTCTCAACAATTTATGATATTTATCATATATTTCGTACAATGCTTAAAAATCACATAGTATTATAAGATGATGATTACCATGATTTATAAAATATTAAATAGCATAATTTGTGAAATAGGTTTATCACAATAAATCATTTATGAATTCCTGAAACTCTCTTCTCTCTCACCCCTTTAACAACAACACCATTTTTATTATGCCATTTTTTTCTTCCACCTCGTTATGTCCTCGCCATGTATTTCTTTCCATCAGTAATATGTAGTTACTTCTCAACTTTTTACATTGCCACTTGTTAAGTTTGAAAAAAGAACAATTAGAGTACTACATAGTTGTTTTATTTTTATTAATCCCTGCATTTTTATGATAAGAAGTGAATTGAACGATTTAAACAAACACAAAGCAAATTTTATTTTTTAAAGTATGAACGTGCAGCAATAATGAAATACATAATTTAAGAAGTTTTGATATTCTTTATAGGAAAAAGTTTACCTTAATAGTGAATGTTTAAGAAAACAAACTATCAGACTTCAAAGTAAGTATATTAAGTTATAGGGAAAGATAGTTAATGCCCTATCTAACATGTAATAACTGCTAACAAAAACATAACATTTTTTATTTTTTTCCTTCACAACCTTTGCATGTTGCTATATTTTGATTGCTAGGAGGGATAAGAATGATTATGTTTTGTTTCAAGCAACTCCTTTCATTTGCGTGGACTGCAGTTACGGTATATAAAAATAATTATAAATTTTACTGCAGAGTATCCATAAAATATCATCAAAACAACCATTACAAACACAAAAACCTTTATATGATGGAAAAATTCATATCAATTTAAAATGAAAAATGAAAGTATTTACATTGAACCTTATGGCAAGCACATTATTTTCAAGATAACGTGAAAAAACTATCATTACCGTTATTAAAAGAACCTATTGCCAATTTTAAAAATATGGTGGGAGGTTATTAAAATAAATTATATTGGGAGTTAAAAAATACCGCATATTAGAAAGTTACAATAGAAAATCAAAACTAAGATAGAAATATATTCCTTTTTTAAGAGCAAATCTATATGATCATATCTTGCAACAATGAGGTGTTTAAGTTGTGAAAAAACTATCATTACCGTTATTTAAAGAACCTATTGCCAATTTTGAAAATATAGTGAGAGGTTATTAAAATAAATTATATTGGGAGTAAAAAAATACTGCATATTAGAAAGTTACAATAGAAAATCAAAAGTAAGATAGAAATATAATAGAATTAAAAAAGTTCAACAAAAAAATAGTATGCTGATTGAGAAAGAGATGAAATTAAAAAAAAATAGAAGAGGATTTTTAATTTGTGTCATCATTCAACGGTTAATGGAAGTTATAGATTTTTTTTTGTGAGAGATGGAAGTAAGTTTATCAATCGATAACCAACAAAAGATATTAATCACTCAAGTTATTTATAAAAAAGATAAAGGGTAATTTTGAAACAAAAATAGGCCACTCCAAAAACTTGTATCCCCTTTATATATAGTTATAGATTTAAGGTTTATGGTGTCGGTTTTGTTCGATGTCCCATTCAATTAAAACAATGAGAACTATGAAAGTTATGCAAGTTCTTTTATTTTATGGAATTTTGTGATTTTTTTTTCAATTTTGTAACAAATATGGGAATAATTTTTTTCACCCATGTATTTTCGAGAATATAATTTAATTTCTAGGCTTGTAAGAAATATCACCTTAAAGCGCACACGCCAAAAACTATAAAACACATTTTTTTATAATAAATTTTGGCGTATTTTTGAAATTAAATTATAAGTAACAAATGTGATATATTTATCTTGCATTCTATTTTGACACTCTCTCGGTCTCAACAATTTATGATATTTATCATATATTTCGTACAATGCTTAAAAATCACATAGTATTATAAGATGATGATTACCATGATTTATAAAATATTAAATAGCATAATTTGTGAAATAGGTTTATCACAATAAATCATTTATGAATTCCTGAAACTCTCTTCTCTCTCACCCCTTTAACAACAACACCATTTTTATTATGCCATTTTTTTCTTCCACCTCGTTATGTCCTCGCCATGTATTTCTTTCCATCAGTAATATGTAGTTACTTCTCAACTTTTTACATTGCCACTTGTTAAGTTTGAAAAAAGAACAATTAGAGTACTACATAGTTGTTTTATTTTTATTAATCCCTGCATTTTTATGATAAGAAGTGAATTGAACGATTTAAACAAACACAAAGCAAATTTTATTTTTAAAGTATGAACGTGCAGCAATAATGAAATACATAATTTAAGAAGTTTTGATATTCTTTATAGGAAAAAGTTTACCTTAATAGTGAATGTTTAAGAAAACAAACTATCAGACTTCAAAGTAAGTATATTAAGTTATAGGGAAAGATAGTTAATGCCCTATCTAACATGTAATAACTGCTAACAAAAACATAACATTTTTTATTTTTTTCCTTCACAACCTTTGCATGTTGCTATATTTTGATTGCTAGGAGGGATAAGAATGATTATGTTTTGTTTCAAGCAACTCCTTTCATTTGCGTGGACTGCAGTTACGGTATATAAAAATAATTATAAATTTTACTGCAGAGTATCCATAAAATATCATCAAAACAACCATTACAAACACAAAAACCTTTATATGATGGAAAAATTCATATCAATTTAAAATGAAAAATGAAAGTATTTACATTGAACCTTATGGCAAGCACATTATTTTCAAGATAACGTGAAAAAACTATCATTACCGTTATTAAAAGAACCTATTGCCAATTTTAAAAATATGGTGGGAGGTTATTAAAATAAATTATATTGGGAGTTAAAAAATACCGCATATTAGAAAGTTACAATAGAAAATCAAAACTAAGATAGAAATATATTCCTTTTTTAAGAGCAAATCTATATGATCATATCTTGCAACAATGAGGTGTTTAAGTTGTGAAAAAACTATCATTACCGTTATTTAAAGAACCTATTGCCAATTTTGAAAATATAGTGAGAGGTTATTAAAATAAATTATATTGGGAGTAAAAAAATACTGCATATTAGAAAGTTACAATAGAAAATCAAAAGTAAGATAGAAATATAATAGAATTAAAAAAGTTCAACAAAAAAATAGTATGCTGATTGAGAAAGAGATGAAATTAAAAAAAAAATAGAAGAGGATTTTTAATTTGTGTCATCATTCAACGGTTAATGGAAGTTATAGATTTTTTTTTGTGAGAGATGGAAGTAAGTTTATCAATCGATAACCAACAAAAGATATTAATCACTCAAGTTATTTATAAAAAAGATAAAGGGTAATTTTGAAACAAAAATAGGCCACTCCAAAAACTTGTATCCCCTTTATATATAGTTATAGATTTAAGGTTTATGGTGTCGGTTTTGTTCGATGTCCCATTCAATTAAAACAATGAGAACTATGAAAGTTATGCAAGTTCTTTTATTTTATGGAATTTTGTGATTTTTTTTTTCAATTTTGTAACAAATACGGGAATAATTTTTTTCACCCATGTATTTTCGAGAATATAATTTAATTTCTAGGCTTGTAAGAAATATCACCTTAAAGCGCACACGCCAAAAACTATAAAACACATTTTTTATAATAAATTTTGGCGTATTTTTGAAATTAAATTATAAGTAACAAATGTGATATATTTATCTTGCATTCTATTTTGACACTCTCTCGGTCTCAACAATTTATGATATTTATCATATATTTCGTACAATGCTTAAAAATCACATAGTATTATAAGATGATGATTACCATGATTTATAAAATATTAAATAGCATAATTTGTGAAATAGGTTTATCACAATAAATCATTTATGAATTCCTGAAACTCTCTTCTCTCTCACCCCTTTAACAACAACACCATTTTTATTATGCCATTTTTTTCTTCCACCTCGTTATGTCCTCGCCATGTATTTCTTTCCATCAGTAATATGTAGTTACTTCTCAACTTTTTACATTGCCACTTGTTAAGTTTGAAAAAAGAACAATTAGAGTACTACATAGTTGTTTTATTTTTATTAATCCCTGCATTTTTATGATAAGAAGTGAATTGAACGATTTAAACAAACACAAAGCAAATTTTATTTTTTAAAGTATGAACGTGCAGCAATAATGAAATACATAATTTAAGAAGTTTTGATATTCTTTATAGGAAAAAGTTTACCTTAATAGTGAATGTTTAAGAAAACAAACTATCAGACTTCAAAGTAAGTATATTAAGTTATAGGGAAAGATAGTTAATGCCCTATCTAACATGTAATAACTGCTAACAAAAACATAACATTTTTTATTTTTTTCCTTCACAACCTTTGCATGTTGCTATATTTTGATTGCTAGGAGGGATAAGAATGATTATGTTTTGTTTCAAGCAACTCCTTTCATTTGCGTGGACTGCAGTTACGGTATATAAAAATAATTATAAATTTTACTGCAGAGTATCCATAAAATATCATCAAAACAACCATTACAAACACAAAAACCTTTATATGATGGAAAAATTCATATCAATTTAAAATGAAAAATGAAAGTATTTACATTGAACCTTATGGCAAGCACATTATTTTCAAGATAACGTGAAAAAACTATCATTACCGTTATTAAAAGAACCTATTGCCAATTTTAAAAATATGGTGGGAGGTTATTAAAATAAATTATATTGGGAGTTAAAAAATACCGCATATTAGAAAGTTACAATAGAAAATCAAAACTAAGATAGAAATATATTCCTTTTTTAAGAGCAAATCTATATGATCATATCTTGCAACAATGAGGTGTTTAAGTTGTGAAAAAACTATCATTACCGTTATTTAAAGAACCTATTGCCAATTTTGAAAATATAGTGAGAGGTTATTAAAATAAATTATATTGGGAGTAAAAAAATACTGCATATTAGAAAGTTACAATAGAAAATCAAAAGTAAGATAGAAATATAATAGAATTAAAAAAGTTCAACAAAAAAATAGTATGCTGATTGAGAAAGAGATGAAATTAAAAAAAAAATAGAAGAGGATTTTTAATTTGTGTCATCATTCAACGGTTAATGGAAGTTATAGATTTTTTTTTGTGAGAGATGGAAGTAAGTTTATCAATCGATAACCAACAAAAGATATTAATCACTCAAGTTATTTATAAAAAAGATAAAGGGTAATTTTGAAACAAAAATAGGCCACTCCAAAAACTTGTATCCCCTTTATATATAGTTATAGATTTAAGGTTTATGGTGTCGGTTTTGTTCGATGTCCCATTCAATTAAAACAATGAGAACTATGAAAGTTATGCAAGTTCTTTTATTTTATGGAATTTTGTGATTTTTTTTTCAATTTTGTAACAAATACGGGAATAATTTTTTTCACCCATGTATTTTCGAGAATATAATTTAATTTCTAGGCTTGTAAGAAATATCACCTTAAAGCGCACACGCCAAAAACTATAAAACACATTTTTTTATAATAAATTTTGGCGTATTTTTGAAATTAAATTATAAGTAACAAATGTGATATATTTATCTTGCATTCTATTTTGACACTCTCTCGGTCTCAACAATTTATGATATTTATCATATATTTCGTACAATGCTTAAAAATCACATAGTATTATAAGATGATGATTACCATGATTTATAAAATATTAAATAGCATAATTTGTGAAATAGGTTTATCACAATAAATCATTTATGAATTCCTGAAACTCTCTTCTCTCTCACCCCTTTAACAACAACACCATTTTATTATGCCATTTTTTTCTTCCACCTCGTTATGTCCTCGCCATGTATTTCTTTCCATCAGTAATATGTAGTTACTTCTCAACTTTTTACATTGCCACTTGTTAAGTTTGAAAAAAGAACAATTAGAGTACTACATAGTTGTTTTATTTTTATTAATCCCTGCATTTTTATGATAAGAAGTGAATTGAACGATTTAAACAAACACAAAGCAAATTTTATTTTTTAAAGTATGAACGTGCAGCAATAATGAAATACATAATTTAAGAAGTTTTGATATTCTTTATAGGAAAAAGTTTACCTTAATAGTGAATGTTTAAGAAAACAAACTATCAGACTTCAAAGTAAGTATATTAAGTTATAGGGAAAGATAGTTAATGCCCTATCTAACATGTAATAACTGCTAACAAAAACATAACATTTTTTATTTTTTTCCTTCACAACCTTTGCATGTTGCTATATTTTGATTGCTAGGAGGGATAAGAATGATTATGTTTTGTTTCAAGCAACTCCTTTCATTTGCGTGGACTGCAGTTACGGTATATAAAAATAATTATAAATTTTACTGCAGAGTATCCATAAAATATCATCAAAACAACCATTACAAACACAAAAACCTTTATATGATGGAAAAATTCATATCAATTTAAAATGAAAAATGAAAGTATTTACATTGAACCTTATGGCAAGCACATTATTTTCAAGATAACGTGAAAAAACTATCATTACCGTTATTAAAAGAACCTATTGCCAATTTTAAAAATATGGTGGGAGGTTATTAAAATAAATTATATTGGGAGTTAAAAAATACCGCATATTAGAAAGTTACAATAGAAAATCAAAACTAAGATAGAAATATATTCCTTTTTTAAGAGCAAATCTATATGATCATATCTTGCAACAATGAGGTGTTTAAGTTGTGAAAAAACTATCATTACCGTTATTTAAAGAACCTATTGCCAATTTTGAAAATATAGTGAGAGGTTATTAAAATAAATTATATTGGGAGTAAAAAAATACTGCATATTAGAAAGTTACAATAGAAAATCAAAAGTAAGATAGAAATATAATAGAATTAAAAAAGTTCAACAAAAAAATAGTATGCTGATTGAGAAAGAGATGAAATTAAAAAAAAATAGAAGAGGATTTTTAATTTGTGTCATCATTCAACGGTTAATGGAAGTTATAGATTTTTTTTTGTGAGAGATGGAAGTAAGTTTATCAATCGATAACCAACAAAAGATATTAATCACTCAAGTTATTTATAAAAAAGATAAAGGGTAATTTTGAAACAAAAATAGGCCACTCCAAAAACTTGTATCCCCTTTATATATAGTTATAGATTTAAGGTTTATGGTGTCGGTTTTGTTCGATGTCCCATTCAATTAAAACAATGAGAACTATGAAAGTTATGCAAGTTCTTTTATTTTATGGAATTTTGTGATTTTTTTTTCAATTTTGTAACAAATATGGGAATAATTTTTTTCACCCATGTATTTTCGAGAATATAATTTAATTTCTAGGCTTGTAAGAAATATCACCTTAAAGCGCACACGCCAAAAACTATAAAACACATTTTTTTATAATAAATTTTGGCGTATTTTTGAAATTAAATTATAAGTAACAAATGTGATATATTTATCTTGCATTCTATTTTGACACTCTCTCGGTCTCAACAATTTATGATATTTATCATATATTTCGTACAATGCTTAAAAATCACATAGTATTATAAGATGATGATTACCATGATTTATAAAATATTAAATAGCATAATTTGTGAAATAGGTTTATCACAATAAATCATTTATGAATTCCTGAAACTCTCTTCTCTCTCACCCCTTTAACAACAACACCATTTTATTATGCCATTTTTTCTTCCACCTCGTTATGTCCTCGCCATGTATTTCTTTCCATCAGTAATATGTAGTTACTTCTCAACTTTTTACATTGCCACTTGTTAAGTTTGAAAAAAGAACAATTAGAGTACTACATAGTTGTTTTATTTTTATTAATCCCTGCATTTTTATGATAAGAAGTGAATTGAACGATTTAAACAAACACAAAGCAAATTTTATTTTTTAAAGTATGAACGTGCAGCAATAATGAAATACATAATTTAAGAAGTTTTGATATTCTTTATAGGAAAAAGTTTACCTTAATAGTGAATGTTTAAGAAAACAAACTATCAGACTTCAAAGTAAGTATATTAAGTTATAGGGAAAGATAGTTAATGCCCTATCTAACATGTAATAACTGCTAACAAAACATAACATTTTTTATTTTTTTCCTTCACAACCTTTGCATGTTGCTATATTTTGATTGCTAGGAGGGATAAGAATGATTATGTTTTGTTTCAAGCAACTCCTTTCATTTGCGTGGACTGCAGTTACGGTATATAAAAATAATTATAAATTTTACTGCAGAGTATCCATAAAATATCATCAAAACAACCATTACAAACACAAAAACCTTTATATGATGGAAAAATTCATATCAATTTAAAATGAAAAATGAAAGTATTTACATTGAACCTTATGGCAAGCACATTATTTTCAAGATAACGTGAAAAAACTATCATTACCGTTATTAAAAGAACCTATTGCCAATTTTAAAATATGGTGGGAGGTTATTAAAATAAATTATATTGGGAGTTAAAAAATACCGCATATTAGAAAGTTACAATAGAAAATCAAAACTAAGATAGAAATATATTCCTTTTTTAAGAGCAAATCTATATGATCATATCTTGCAACAATGAGGTGTTTAAGTTGTGAAAAAACTATCATTACCGTTATTTAAAGAACCTATTGCCAATTTTGAAAATATAGTGAGAGGTTATTAAAATAAATTATATTGGGAGTAAAAAAATACTGCATATTAGAA
The DNA here is from genome assembly GCF_024323335.1 of Lathyrus oleraceus. Taxonomy (NCBI): domain Eukaryota; kingdom Viridiplantae; phylum Streptophyta; class Magnoliopsida; order Fabales; family Fabaceae; genus Lathyrus; species Lathyrus oleraceus. Next base: position 76,921 of record NW_026112467.1, read on the forward strand.
AGTTACAATAGAAAATCAAAAGTAAGATAGAAATATAATAGAATTAAAAAGTTCAACAAAAAATAGTATGCTGATTGAGAAAGAGATGAAATTAAAAAAAAATAGAAGAGGATTTTTAATTTGTGTCATCATTCAACGGTTAATGGAAGTTATAGATTTTTTTTTGTGAGAGATGGAAGTAAGTTTATCAATCGATAACCAACAAAAGATATTAATCACTCAAGTTATTTATAAAAAAGATAAAGGGTAATTTTGAAACAAAAATAGGCCACTCCAAAAACTTGTATCCCCTTTATATATAGTTATAGATTTAAGGTTTATGGTGTCGGTTTTGTTCGATGTCCCATTCAATTAAAACAATGAGAACTATGAAAGTTATGCAAGTTCTTTTATTTTATGGAATTTTGTGATTTTTTTTTCAATTTTGTAACAAATACGGGAATAATTTTTTTCACCCATGTATTTTCGAGAATATAATTTAATTTCTAGGCTTGTAAGAAATATCACCTTAAAGCGCACACGCCAAAAACTATAAAACACATTTTTTTATAATAAATTTTGGCGTATTTTTGAAATTAAATTATAAGTAACAAATGTGATATATTTATCTTGCATTCTATTTTGACACTCTCTCGGTCTCAACAATTTATGATATTTATCATATATTTCGTACAATGCTTAAAAATCACATAGTATTATAAGATGATGATTACCATGATTTATAAAATATTAAATAGCATAATTTGTGAAATAGGTTTATCACAATAAATCATTTATGAATTCCTGAAACTCTCTTCTCTCTCACCCCTTTAACAACAACACCATTTCTATTATGCCATTTTTTTCTTCCACCTCGTTATGTCCTCGCCATGTATTTCTTTCCATCAGTAATATGTAGTTACTTCTCAACTTTTTACATTGCCACTTGTTAAGTTTGAAAAAAGAACAATTAGAGTACTACATAGTTGTTTTATTTTTATTAATCCCTGCATTTTTATGATAAGAAGTGAATTGAACGATTTAAACAAACACAAAGCAAATTTTATTTTTTAAAGTATGAACGTGCAGCAATAATGAAATACATAATTTAAGAAGTTTTGATATTCTTTATAGGCAAAAGTTTACCTTAATAGTGAATGTTTAAGATAACAAACTATCAGACTTCAAAGTAAGTATATTAAGTTATAGGGAAAGATAGTTAATGCCCTATCTAACATGTAATAACTGCTAACAAAAACATAACATTTTTTATTTTTTTCCTTCACGACCTTTGCATGTTGCTAGATTTTGATTGCTAGGAGGGATAAGAATGATTATGTTTTGTTTCAAGCAACTCCTTTCATTTGCGTGGACTGCAGTTACGGTATATAAAAATAATTATAAATTTTACTGCAGAGTATCCATAAAATATCATCAAAACAACCATTACAAACACAAAAACCTTTATATGATGGAAAAATTCATATCAATTTAAAATGAAAAATGAAAGTATTTACGTTGAACCTTATGGCAAGCACATTATTTTCAAGATAAAGTGAAAAAACTATCATTACCGTTATTAAAAGAACCTATTGCCAATTTTAAAAATATGGTGGGAGGTTATTAAAATAAATTATATTGGGAGTTAAAAAATACTGCATATTAGAAAGTTACAATAGAAAATCAAAACTAAGATAGAAATATATTCCTTTTTTAAGAGCAAAGATATATGATCATATCTTGCAACAATGAGGTGTTTAAGTTGTGAAAAAACTATCATTACCGTTATTTAAAGAACCTATTGCCAATTTTGAAAATATGGTGAGAGGTTATTAAAATAAATTATATTGGGAGTAAAAAAATACTGCATATTAGAAAGTTACAATAGAAAATCAAAAGTAAGATAGAAATATAATAGAATTAAAAAAGTTCAACAAAAAAATAGTATGCTGATTGAGAAAGAGATGAAATTAAAAAAAAATAGAAGAGGATTTTTAATTTGTGTCATCATTCAACTGTTAAGGGAAGTTATAGATTTTTTTTTGTGAGAGATGGAAGTAAGTTTATCAATTGATAACCAACAAAAGATATTAATCACTCAAGTTATTTATAAAAAAGATAAAGGGTAATTTTGGAACAAAAATAGGCCACTCCAAAAACTGGTATCCCTTTATATATAGTTATAGATTTAAGGTTTATGGTGTCGGTTTTGTTCGATGTCTCATTCAATTAAAACAATGAGAACTATGAAAGTTATGTAAGTTCTTTTATTTTATGGAATTTTGTGATTTTTTTTTTCAATTTTGTAACAAATATGGGAATAATTTTTTTCACCCATGTATTTTCGAGAATATAATTTAATTTCTAGTCTTGAAAGAAATATCACCTTAAAGCGCACACACCAAAAACTATAAAACACATTTTTTCTTTTATAAATTTTGGCGTATTTTTGAAATTAAATTATAAGTATCAAACGTGATATATTTATCTTGCATTCTTTTTTGACACTCTCTCGGTCTCAACAATTTATGATATTTATCATATATTTCGTACAATGCTTAAAACTCACATAATATTATAAGATGATGATTACCATGATTTATAAAATATTAAATAGCATAATTTGTGAAATAGGTTTATCACAATAAATCATTTATGAATTCCCGATACTCTCTTCTCTCTCACTCCTTAAACAACAACACCATTTTTATTATGCCATTTTTTTCTTCCGCCTCGTTACGTCCTCGCCATGTATTTCTTTCCATTAGTAATATGTAGTTACTTCTCAACTTTTTACATTGCCACTTGTTAAGTTTGAAAAAAGAACAATTAGAGTACTACATAGTTGTTTTATTTTTATTAATCCCTGCATTTTTATGATAAGAAGTGAATTGAACGATTTAGGCAAACACAAAGCAAATTTTATTTTTTAAAGTATGAACGTGCAGCAATAATGAAATACATAATTTAAGAAGTTTTGATATTCTTTATAGGAAAAAGTTTACCTTAATAGTGAATGTTTAAGAAAACAAACTATCAGACTTCAAAGTAAGTATATTAAGTTATAGGGAAAGATAGTGAATGCCCTATCTAACATGTAATAACTGCTAACAAAAACATAACATTTTTATTTTTTTCCTTCACAACCTTTACATGTTGCTAGATTTTGATTGCTAGGAGGGATAAGAATGATTATGTTTTGTTTCAAGCAACTCCTTTCATTTGCGTGGACTGCAGTTACGGTATATAAAAATAATTATAAATTTTACTGCAGAGTATCCATAAAATATCATCAAAACAACCATTACAAACACAAAAACCTTTATATGATGGAAAAATTCATATCAATTTAAAATGAAAAATGAAAGTATTTACGTTGAACCTTATGGCAAGCACATTATTTTCAAGATAAAGTGAAAAAACTATCATTACCGTTATTAAAAGAACCTATTGCCAATTTTAAAAATATGGTGGGAGGTTATTAAAATAAATTATATTGGGAGTTAAAAAATACTGCATATTAGAAAGTTACAATAGAAAATCAAAACTAAGATAGAAATATATTCCTTTTTTAAGAGCAAAGATATATGATCATATCTTGCAACAATGAGGTGTTTAAGTTGTGAAAAAACTATCATTACCGTTATTTAAAGAACCTATTGCCAATTTTGAAAATATGGTGAGAGGTTATTAAAATAAATTATATTGGGAGTAAAAAAATACTGAATATTAGAAAGTTACAATAGAAAATCAAAAGTAAGATAGAAATATAATAGAATTAAAAAAGTTCAAAAAAAAAATAGTATGCTGATTGAGAAAGAGATGAAATTAAAAAAAAATAGAAGAGGATTTTTAATTTGTGTCATCATTCAACGGTTAAGGGAAGTTATAGATTTTTTTTTGTGAGAGATGGAAGTAAGTTTATCAATTGATAACCAACAAAAGATATTAATCACTCAAGTTATTTATTAAAAAGATAAAGGGTAATTTTGGAACAAAAATAGGCCACTCCAAAAACTGGTATCCCTTTATATATAGTTATAGATTTAAGATTTATGGTGTCGTGTTTGTTCGATGTCTCATTCAATTAAAACAATGAGAACTATGAAAGTTATGTAAGTTCTTTTATTTTATGGAATTTTGTGATTTTTTTTTTTCATATTTGTAACAAATATGGGAATAATTTTTTTCACCCATGTATTTTCGAGAATATAATTTAATTTCTAGTCTTGAAAGAAATATCACCTTAAAGCGCACACACCAAAAACTATAAAACACATTTTTTCTTTTATAAATTTTGGCGTATTTTTGAAATTAAATTATAAGTATCAAACGTGATATATTTATCTTGCATTCTTTTTTGACACTCTCTCGGTCTCAACAATTTATGATATTTATCATATATTTCGTACAATGCTTAAAACTCACATAATATTATAAGATGATGATTACCATGATTTATAAAATATTAAATAGCATAATTTGTGAAATAGGTTTATCACAATAAATCATTTATGAATTCCCGATACTCTCTTCTCTCTCACTCCTTAAACAACAACACCATTTTTATTATGCCATTTTTTTCTTCCGCCTCGTTACGTCCTCGCCATGTATTTCTTTCCATTAGTAATATGTAGTTACTTCTCAACTTTTTACATTGCCACTTGTTAAGTTTGAAAAAAGAACAATTAGAGTACTACATAGTTGTTTTATTTTTATTAATCCCTGCATTTTTATGATAAGAAGTGAATTGAACGATTTAGGCAAACATAAAGCAAATTTTAGTTTTTAAAGTATGAACATGCAGCAATAACGAAGTACATAATTTAAGAAGTTTTGATATTCTTTATAGGCAAAAGTTTACCTTAATAGTGAATGTTTAAGAAAACAAACTATCAGACTTCAAAGTAAGTATATTAAGTTATAGGGAAAGATAGTGAATGCCTTATCTAACATATAATAACTGCTAACAAAAACATAACATTTTTTATTTTTTTCCTTCACAACCTTTACATGTTGCTAGATTTTGATTGCTAGGAGGGATAAGAATGATTATGTTTTGTTTCAAGCAACTCCTTTCATTTGCATGGACTGCAGTTACGGTATATAAAAATAATTATAAATTTTACTGCAGAGTATCCATAAATTATCATCAAAACAACCATTACAAACACAAAAACCTTTATATGATGGAAAAAGTCATATCAATTTAAAATGAAAAATGAAAGTATTTACGTTGAACCTTATGGCAAGCACATTATTTTCAAGATAAAGTGAAAAAACTATCATTACCGTTATTAAAAGAACCTATTGGCAATTTTAAAAATATGGTGGGAGGTTATTAAAATAAATTATATTGGGAGTTAAAAAATACTGCATATTAGAAAGTTACAATAGAAAATCAAAACTAAGATAGAAATATATTCCTTTTTAAGAGCAAATATATATGATCATATCTTGCAACAATGAGGTGTTTAAGTTGTGAAAAAACTATCATTACCGTTATTTAAAGAAACTATTGCCAATTTTGAAAATATGGTGAGAGGTTATTAAAATAAATTATATTGGGAGTAAAAAAATACTGCATATTAGAAAGTTACAATAGAAAATCAAAAGTAAGATAGAAATATAATAGAATTAAAAAAGTTCAATTAAAAAATAGTATGCTGATTGAGAAAGAGATGAAATTAAAAAAAAAATAGAAGAGGATTTTTAATTTGTGTCATCATTCAACGGTTAAGGGAAGTTATAGATTTTTTTTTGTGAGAGATGGAAGTAAGTTTATCAATTGATAACCAACAAAAGATATTAATCACTCAAGTTATTTATAAAAAAGATAAAGGGTAATTGTGGAACAAAAATAGGCCACTCCAAAAACTTGTATCCCCTTTATATATAGTTATAGATTTAAGATTTATGGTGTCGTGTTGGTTCGATGTCTCATTAAATTAAAACAATGAGAACTATGAAAGTTATGCAAGTTCTTTTATTTTATGGAATTTTGTGATTTTTTTTTCATAATTGTAACAAATATGGGAATAATTTTTTTCACCCATGTATTTTCGAGAATATAATTTAATTTCTAGACTTGAAAGAAATATCACCTTAAAGCGCACACGCCAAAAACTATAAAACACATTTTTTTTTATAAATTTTGGCGTATTTTTGAAATTAAATTATAAGTATCAAACGTGATATATTTATCTTGCATTCTATTTTGACACTCTCTCGGTCTAAACAATTTATGATATTTATCATATATTTCGTACAATGCTTAAAACTCACATAATATTATAAGATGATGATTACCATGATTTATAAAATATTAAATAGCATGATTTGTGAAATAGGTTTATCACAATAAATCATTTATGAATTCCTGATACTCTCTTCTCTCTCACCCCTTTAATCACTCAAGTTATTTATAAAAAAGATAAAGGGTAATTTTGGAACAAAAATAGGCTACTCCAAAAACTTGTATCCCCTATATATATAGTTATAGATAAGTATAGATGATATCGAACCAGATTTGCAACACATGAAAGAAAATAGAGATAATAAAGAAGAGAGACATATATATAAAATTATAAATTAATACGAATAAGAAAATAAAATAATGATGGTTTCAATTACAATTTTGTTAAGCATAAATCATGGTTATAAAAATTTAATGTATTATCTATTACACAACAGTGAGGTACCAATTTTGTAAGTAGAATGAATAAATAAACCAATTTAAAGTGTAATTAGGAAAAGAAAATCATATCCAATATAAACTTATATTTTTATGATAATGGAGAAAAGCAAAATAAACTTATCTTTATGTTTGTGTTTTTCAATTATTTTAAATTTTTTTATGTGAAGTTTTAAAAAAAAAAACATTTTTTAAGAGAAACTATATATGATCATATCTTGCAACAATGAGGTGTTTAAGTTATAAAAAAAACTGTCATTATGGTTACTAAAAGAAACTATTGTAAATTTTAAAAATGCGGTGAGAGGTTATTAAAATCAACTATATTGGAAGAAAAAAAACTGCATATTAGAAAGTTAGAATGGAAAATCAGAAGTAAGATAGAAATATAATAGAATGAAAAAAGTTCAAAAAAAATATAGTATGTTGATTGAGAAAAAGATGAAATTAAAAAAGAAAAATAGAAGAGGATTTTTAACTTGTGTCATCCTTCAACAAATGATGGAAGTTATAGATATTATATATTATTTTGTGGGCCAAATGATGGAAGTTATAGATATTATATATTATTTTATGGGAGATGGAAGTTAATTTATCAATTGGTAACCAACAAAAGATAGTAATCACTCAAGTTATTTACAAAAAAGATAAAGGGTAATTTTGGAACAAAAATAGGTCACTCCAAAAACTTGTATCCCCTTTATATATAGTTATAGATTTTGTGGGAGATGGAAGTTAGTTTATCAATTGGTAACCAACAAAAGATACAAATCACTCAAGTTATTTATAAAAAAGATAAAGGATAATTTTGGAACAAAAATAGGCCACTCCAAAAACTTGTATCCCCTTTATATATAGTTATAGATTATAGATTTATTTCATTGTTTGAATAAGACAAGTATACATTTGTAATTATATGTAATATATGAAACATATATCATTAATCATTGATTCTATGTTAATACTCTAATTACATTTTTTATTTTCCAAACAATAGATGGAAATAGTTAACTATATTTTATTGTCACTGTTGGATGTAAAATCAACTCATTTTCTTGGCAAAAAAGTGTATGTTAAGTTATTTCACACAAATTAAAAAGAATTTATTAGTAAATAAAATTGGATAATAATTTTATTAAAAGGATGAATATTATTTTTGTCTACTGACATAGAATCTTTTTTTAAATGAGAGAAACCATCAAAAAATTAAAGTTTGATTAAACGATCACAAAAGTAAAAGAAACCACCAAACTCAAGTTAGAAAGGACGACACAACCCTCCATGCTTTAACCGCGAATGAAGATTCAGTTTGATAAAAATTACGGCCGATTAATAAACTACCTTATAGTTTATGATTGATGACTGATAACTGATGGTTTATAGCTTATTGTGGATGATTGACGACCGATAATTGATAAGATAATTGAAGAATTGGGTAAAATTAACAATTCAACTAACTTATAAATGTAGAATGACATAAAACATATTTATTACATATTTATTTTATTTTAAAGTAAAATAAATTATAAAGGATAAAAGATGACTTTTTTGTGAAATAATAATGATAAAAATGGAAGAAAAAATGATAAGTTATAAGTTAATAAAATAGACTATAAGCTCATGATGAAAAGATCATTACCAAATCGATCTAAATTGTCATATTAACTTATAAACTATAAACTATAAACTATAAATAAACTAGAAGCTCGCCAATATGACTTACCAAACAGAGCCAAAGAGCATCCCTCCTTTCGAAATCCTCAATCTAACATGTCTCAGATTCGTAATTATCGAAACCTCAGAACCAAAAAAGGAAAAGGTATTAGAAGAAGTTCACTTGAACACGATCAGAGAGAGACTCATTAAGGTTTGAACTCACCTGAGAAGGCTATCAAAAATCACATTCTAAACCTTCAGGGCAAGCTCCCCAACTACATCAAAACAACTTTGACTAAGCCATTGATGTAGCTTTTGATATGTGTTTTCTGAAATTTGTTTTTGAGACAGAAAGTAAAACGATGGAAATGATGATGAACGAAGAAAACTCTCAGAGAACCATTCTTGGAATGATAAACAACATATATATAAAAGTTATGTTATAAACGATCGAGTTATTTTTATGCATAAATTTTTTATCATAGATCTAAACCTAAGAGAATTTATCGACATCAGATAGACTCACAAACATGATAAAAATATAACAAACAATAAATAAAAGTGTAATGATAAAATATGTTCGATTAACTAAATCACAAATAATATCATGACCACATCATATACATATTATAAGTTACGATAATGTACCATGCGCACAGCAGAGAAAAATAAATATTTGTTTTTCTTTTTATGAGGTTTCTATTGTAGGTCGCATTAAAAATAATATTATTACATTTTGAAAATGGTAAATAAAGATATTCAAAATTATATCGAAGCATGCAAAGTAATATTGATACTGTGTAATCTCTGACGTTCTTTAAGAGGAATGTCGAACATGAAATCTCTATTCGAAGTATTTTCTTTTTCCCTGGAATTGTTTTCCATAGTAAAGAAAAAATCTAAGACTCTTAAATTAGAATTTTTTTATCGAAAAAGATAGTAAAATTAATAGTAAGTAGTGTAATCATGTTTTTGCTTACCTTATAAAGATTCTAATCAATTCTTCGTACATCCCTTTATCAATGCGCTCTTGAGATTTAAAAAACTACAAATACACGACACAATGTCATATTATCAAAGAAATACATTCAGAACACTTGACGCGTTTGAATATAATATGGTTTATTGCAACACAAATAATACCTGGAGAATGAAGATACTTTGTTTTAGTCTAGATTTGGTAGAACAACAATTATGACTTGTTTCTGAATTACCTGGATTTCTGGTAAATAAGAAAAACAATGGACTTAGTAAATGTATATGGTTTTATTTACATAAACTACAAATAGCAGTTAAATTCATGCACTCAAAAATAATCTTGAGTAAAAATATTCTTAAATGAATTAAATAAAAACCTCTCCATCCTTTGAGATATTATTTCTCTTTTCACCATTTTCCAAAGTTGTGTTTTATCTGTTATCACTGTGGAGCTCCAACCGATAGAGTAAATTTTCAAACGTTTGACCTGTTTCAATGAGGATGATAAAAATGTTACTGAAAGAGTGATGAAAATGTAAGAAACAAATTTTTATACGTATTACGGAAAAGATAAATACACCTTATTGTCGAGTTTGCCGATGGATGAAATACTTTGTTCATCCTTCCATGTGTTCCATTTATCTTCAAAGTCTGTTATCTAAAATTTATTGCATAAGAATAATGAGAATAACTATCACCCCATTTATATCTAACGTAAAAGCATAAAATAAATGATTAAGTATAACTTACTTTTATGTCGAAGCAAGTTTCAACATTCTTTCATCTCAACTCCTTACATAATTGAAAGATTTAGCCGTGTTCTAGTTTGGTTGTATATTAAAGCAAAATAAAATTATATTTAGTTATTATCTATCTATGATATAAAGAATACAATATAAGCTTGGTATGTCGTGTAACGAAAATGGGAATCAACGTGTGAGCAATTTTTTCAATGTACTTAATAAATACCTGCGGGTGCGATAAAAGAATTTGTTTGTAGACTATATTTTTTGTGCTTTCACTATCTTCTCCTTTCAATTTTCCTTCCCTGGTTAAAACTCTTGTTGTAATCTGTGAAACACCCCTGGATAAAGCCACATATAACTGTCCATGACTAAAACCATGTCGTGGAAGATATATTCCAAAATTTGGAATGGTTTGTCCTTGTGATTTATTTATTGTAATTGCAAAACTTAGCCACACAGGAAACTGCTTTCTACTAAGGACAAAAGGCAGTCCATCACTTGCAGATTTTTTTATTTTTAATTCTAGGCAAAAAAAGCACGTTTTCCTGCGTTGCTTCCTGTCAAGATTTCCACATCCAACGTATTCATAAATAAACTACGACATAATAATCGGGTCCCATTACACAATTTATATCTAGGTACTGCTACATCCAATTCATTGAGATTAATTTTCATATATCATAAATGTAAAGTTCTGTATAATGTAATCCATTATAATTCATTATTTGTATAAATATTTTAGGCTAAATAAATCAAATGACTTTAGTAATAAAAATGTTTAATTTATTGAAATGTAAAAAATCTTTACACCGTTAATGCATATCAATTAACTTTCCCTTTCCTCTTTGGGGATAAATAAAGTTCGATGATGACTCTATTGTACCTTCGAGCGTACAATGTGTTTGGTGTGTACACCATTTTGTCAGTTATCTTCATCGCCACCATAGATTAGCCCTCTCACATTCGTGTAATATACCTACTAGAGCATGTGAGTCTCGCTCCTCTTGTAGGGAGAACACACCTTATACTTTTTTGGACAATACATTTAGTTTTAAAGACACTAGACATACTTACTTAACATCTTAAGACACTAATGATTTGTAGATTAACACATAACACATTATATCTCATGTATTTGCTAATCAAAACTCAACGGTAGAAAACTCATAATATGGATCAAAGATTTCTTTATTCCAAAGGCTCATCAACCCAATATGTAAGAAAACTGTAAATGTAAGAAACAAAATCAAATTACTTAAATTCAACAAAAACTCATTTCAACATTAGGAAGGAAGCTCACCATATGGTAAACTCCAAAGGCCATTGTTTGGTTGATATGGGGCAACAAAACAAGGTTAGGTCATCTATCCATATAAAACTGTTAATTGAGAGAGAGAGAGAGAGAGAGAGAGAGAGAGAGAGAGAGAGAGAGAGAGAGAGAGAGGAGAGAGAGAGAGAGAGAGAGAGAGAGAGAGAGAGAGAGAGAGAGAGAGAGAGAGAGAGAGAGAGAGAGAGAGAGAGAGAGAGAGAGAGAGAGAGAGGGAGGGAGGGAGGGAGGGAGGGAGGGAGAGGAGGGAGGGAGAGAGAGAGAGAGATTTGAACTTAAAAATGAAGGAAACACAAAATGAAATCCTTTGAATTGACAAAAAAGAACTAGAATATGTTTAATTAAAGACATATACCTATGGTTCTTTTTCTAACATCCAAGGATATATAACTAAGAATGTTGTATGTGTAATGTAATTTTCTTGTAGTTCAAGTTAGTTAATTGAGTTACTTGAATGACAAGTAACTAAACCTCTGTTGTTTATTTTGAACAGTACATAGATAATAATATCAGTAATTGAAAGCAATAATAAAAGATGGAGTTGGTGCCTGATATGCAGAAGAGGCTGTTCCAAAAACAAAGCCTTTGGGAAAACTGCTCCGGTTGAAATCAGAAACTTCATGAACACCAAGAGGTTTAAAACCATTCATAGGAGTAACAATGGTGATGGTTAAAAGAGAGAGTAACAGAAACACGTTGATATGAAATACTGCCATTTTTATTCTTATTATTTTCTTGACTATGCTTTGCCTTTATAGTATACGAGGCACAATATTTCATTGCCTTTATAGTAATGGAGTTTGATTACTTTACGTTGAATAGTGGATATAGATGACACGTCCACCTTCTTTCATGGATCAAATCTATCCATTTTTAATTTATTAATTAACCTAAAAGTGTAATGTTTTATACGTAAGTTTATTAGTATGGATGAATTTTAAATCAATAATTGCATATAATCTAATTTAGATATTGAATAATTATTAACATAATCTAAGTATATGATGGAGTGATATAAATAGATGGAGTGATATAATCTAAAAGTCATTAACATAATTATTATTTTTATATAGATGGAGTGATATAATCTAAAAGAAATTCACATATACACACTCATAACTATGAAATTTTGAGTTTGTTGATCCATGATATTCGGCCTCATAGTAATACGCATTTTAAATATGCTTTTTTATATCATCCTTAATAAATATATATTCTCATTTTTATAAAACAATTACGTCAAATTTTTCTAACTAAACGTTCATGATGATGAACATATTGAAAACATGTTTGTTAGCCATGAACATTCAGAGCTCAACTATATTGAGTTGTATATTTTACTCCATCAATCTCAACAATCACAAATTTGTGATCAAGTTTCATGATTAAGTTTTCACCTCATCCATTGGCCATCCATTGATCGAGTTCACACACAACCCAATAATTTTTACAAGACTCGTCCAATCATTGGCCGAGTCAATACTAGATAAATACATCATTCACGAACTCGTTCATCCATTGGGCGAGGAGATATTAAAAAATAGGGTATATTGGGAATAAAATCTTAAAAAAGGGATAAATTAATAAAAAAAGTCCTAAAAGTATAGTTCCCCATTCAAAATTTGAGATGCTTTGCTCTTTCTTTTTGGTTTGTTGGTTTGAATTATGGCTTTTGACTACTTACTTTGATGATTTGTCTCATGAATTATGGTTCCAACTCAAGATAAAATTCAAAATGTCCACACCTACCGACTGTGTAAATTAGGAAAAATACAGGACCACTTCACTGAGCATGCATTCTGCCTTTTTTTTTTCCATAGTAAATGTTGAAACCAAATGGGGCTAATAAAGGCATAGAAAACACGTGATTCTATTTCCATGAGAGAGAGAGAGCAACTTAATACTATCCATCTATTCAAATAACAAAATCTAGGTAGATATTCCAGCAGCAGCTCAATTATTGGTCAGAAGACGTCAAGATAAGCTACTAATAATATATTTCGATGTTAAAGAAAAACCAATAACTTTTTTTCTATTTGATACTATTTTTTAGTATCATTAGTAACATTTTAAATATGTTATCTACTTATTGATTTTGTAACATTCTTCATACCATTGATAAGATTAACTTTTTTTCTATTTGATACTATTTGTAAACTTTTATGGTTTGAAATATTTAATAGTTCAGTTAAAATGTTGTTTCATATAATAAACGAGAACAGTTGGATATATTTATTGAGTAGTACTACTAGCATCAATTGATATCAGATCATCCATATAGACCTCTATGTTCCATCCAATATGGTAAGATAACATGACGTCCATAAGTCGATGGTAGGTGTTAGGATTCAAACTCATGATCAGATGTCACTTTTCACCACAGTTGGTACCTATAACCGTTGTGAAATGTATTTTAGTAAATACCAAAAAAAGAAAACTATAATACAAAAATTATTACCACGGTTAACAGGAAGACCTTTGTAAAATGAGTGTTATGAAAGGTCTATTTTATAGTAGTGTGTGAATTAGGATCATTTGAAAGGGTTTACCACATCTTCATCATCTCAAGGATTTCCAAGACTTTCATCTTTGCTATTAGATCCTTCAAAAGACTAGGGGAGAATGACGAGATAAGTACATTTCATAGATTCTTATTCATTTCCATTCTGAGGCAGTCATATGTCATTAAGTGGGAGAACAAAGGGCTTATACATGTTAATGTGGCCTAATTCGGCCCTCAAGAACCATAATGGAGACTTCATATGCTAAATTTAAGCATAATTTGCTTAGAAAAGGTTAATTCCTTCTTCACCGATGAAGATCTACCAACTTATCCTCAAATTTATAGATCAATAAGCCAAAGGCGCACCTTGCGGAAACCTATATCTATGTAACCACAAAGGCACTCACCTTTTAAACTCTCCTGCCACCATCAACGACATGACATTCGATACACATGCTCAATGTCATCGTCCTTTTAGAAATATCATGGGTGGGAAAGATAACATGATAAGGAACTCTTTCACTCAAAGGATGAATAATTATCACATTCGTCGGGACCTTAAAAAATATAGGCATGAGAATCTATGTTGGAACGACAAATCCTAACGACCACATTGAGATCGTGTCCTCAATTTTCGGGATGCCATGAGGCCGAAGAAGTGAAAATTATTTGTCCTTACTTTAAAAGATGGGGATATGAACTTTTTAAAATGCATTAGGCCTAAATCCACCAACTTCATGTGCGAGGTACCACCGTTTACGAGATAAAAAATATATAGTCTTTGAGCACATTCTCTTCTAGATTTTTTTTGATGTGGACCCATACCAGGTCTTCGAAAATAAAATAAAAATGATAAGAATAACGCGTGTCACGCCCATAGGAAGAAACTCGAGTCGAGAACATATAGTTTTATGAGTGATTGATATAAGGGTGGTGGCGATCACATACTAATCCTTGAAATCAATAGGAGGAAAAGGGAAATGTGAAAAGATCTTAAAGGTTTTGTGAAACCAAACCAAACCTTGACGACCTTAGAAAATTCCCATTATGGCGGATGTAGTTGCAAATGAGCCAAAGAAAGGATCGTCAAAAGTTATTGATAGCAAAATTTTAGAGAATATCAAATTATGTACTTTTGAAACACAACGTCATACATAGGGAAACAATAGCTAGGATAACTGACACAAATGCACCACCACGTTTCACATGAAAACAAAATGATTTTAAAAACAACAAAAAAAGAATAAAGTGTACCACCGAAAGAAATCATATAGTAAAAATATATGAGAAGATAAATATTTATGGAATTGTCACACTCTAGTATCGCAACATATCAAGATCGACAAAGCTTACAAAGTTTGTGGGATTTGGCAGAAAATTAGATGATGAGAAATAAGTGTGAGTTATGTTGAGAAACAAGTATGAGGTCTAAGTCTTATTTTGTTTAGAAAAGTGGAGGTTGAACACTTTATAAGTAAGAAGACCCATACACCTATCACCTTAAGGTTTTGGGTGAATATGCAGTGTCTCTCTCACTTTTTTAGGTGAGTATTTAACCTTTAGATGAGTGTTTGACCCAATGTGAATGATTCCCCCTCATGATGACCCATCAGTGGTATCAGAGCCTGGTTCAAGTAAGGGATCATATCTTTGTGTCAAAAGTCTTCCTGACATGGTGGTCAGGCGGCGAGTTCCATTGAAGTTACCATGAAGAGATAAGAGTGTCTTTCAACGGCGGTACAAGTATGTGGATGAAAGAGCTTTCGTTTGATAGGAGCATAGTAGATGAACTCACACTTGAGAGGGAGATTGATGAGAAACAAGTGTGAGTTGTGTTGAGAAACAAGTGTGAGTTCTAAGTCCCACGTTGCTTAGAAAAATGGAGGTTGAGCACTTTATAAGTAAGAGGACCCATACACCTATCACCTTAATGTTTTTGGTGAATATGTGGTGTCTCTCTCACTTGTTTGGGTGAGTCTTTGACCTTTAGGTGAGTGTTTGAACCAACTTCCCCCTCATGATGATCCATAACTAGACCCATTAACGTTAATCTTTTTAAAGCTAATGTCCACGAAGAAAGTTCTAGTATCACAAAACCTTGAGATTGAACCTTCCTATAAGTACACATGATTATAGCAAACATGACTATATAAATCATTAGATAGGATTTCAAGGAATTTCCTGACATATATCCTCTCAACCTGCTAAAGAAAACATAAGGTTTCAGGTCCCTAAAAATCCTAAGATCGTGATATGAAAGAAAGATAATGAATCAATCTCAAAAACACACAATTCTAAAAAAATCTCATATTTACTACTGTTACTTACTTGAATATTGAAATTCTTATAGGTACACGCACATCACTAAACTAAAGCTTAAAGACCATTTTAGAGTTTATCACAAATAACATGAACAAAAGTCCATTCCAATTTAGAATGGAACAAAATGATCAACTCACTCTAGTGATTTGATTTAGCAAGAATATATATAAAGTTTATTGAGATATATTTAAAATATAACACACTACACTTAATTGACGTATGCGATCAAATTTGTCATGACAATATTTTTTTTCAAAAATTGAGTAAGAGAATTTTTTTTCTTAATTAAAATGGTATTAATTACAACATAACAATGCTTCTCAAAGGGTTTAAATCGAGATTAACATTTTACTACTAACTACCACACTAACATTACTAGCAACAAACTCAATAAAATAAAAATAAGTAATTTTAATCGATGATTCGTCAACAATTACTTTTACATTTTTATTACAATAAAGTTACCTTTTTAATTTTCTTGTTACTCCTAAAACACATGCATCCTCACGTTAGTCATAAACAAAACAATGATTTTTTTCCCCATAATAGGTTATTACAAGACTCATTATATAGATAGCACATGCAAGATTTCCTATCCATGCAAAATTCAAAATAGTACTGCTCTCTATCAGTAAAGATTCAGAGCATTAAAGAAAACCTGTGATTTTTTTCTAGCATCTTAAGAGGACCACAAGATAAGCTACTAGAGCAAAACAAAACACGTGTATAAAAAAATTATATTGTTTACACAAAATATTAAAATACATTGAATAAACAAATTCAGATTTTGACAATGGATTATTGGAGAACAACAAATTTTTTTAAGTTATTCTTGGAGAAAAACAAACTTTTATTGTTATCTAGATTTTGTTGTATACCCTTTGTGTACATTATTTTCAAGTTCAATGGATATTATATGCATCCAATTTCTGATAAGTTATCTCTTCTAACTATGAGATATTTTTTTCTGCACTTGCAATCCATCCTAAAGATCTGTTCAAAGATTTCATTATCTTGAGCAAATATTTTCATGACAAATGTTTAGGAATAAATTTCTCAACGTTGTCAACCGAGGAAAGCAATATTATGCGGTATTTTCTTTGATTGACGTTAGTGAAAAATACTTAATAACATTTTCATTATCTTTATAAAGTAATCGCACCATAATCACAACCAAGTATAATTTATACATTAGATGTATTAGTAATTGTCTATCACTAACTAGTAAGACATGTCAATTTAATAAATTACATGATTCAATCAAATATCCATGAGAACAACAAACTGGAAAATTAAAGTTATCAGAAGAAATTGATCGAATATGTTTTAATTTTAACTCTACATGTGAACACAATAAAACAATCATAATTTCCCACACTTTCTATGAAAATTAATATCTATGAAGGAAAAAAATGGTATAGTAGTAAAATATGGAAAGTGATGTTTTTCATTCACTAGGTGTGACATTTTCTTAGGATTATCTGGACCTCTAACAGTAGATTCATAAGGGACGGTGAGTTATGACGACCGATGGAAATAAGAAAAAAGGGGTGATGAGGTTTGGGTAGTTGATAAATAGAAGATGAAGTGCAATTGAGGTTTACGAAAAAATTTAGGTTTAGGCGGTTTATGAAAATAATTTATTGATTCGAGCCATTAATATTTTCTATTTTTATTTTATTTTTTTCTGCAATTTCTATTTTATGAAAATAGAAGATGACTTAGTAGAAAAAGTAGTGTTGAATGAAGAACTTGAAACATTGAAGAGATTCTAACCATTAAAGAACGTGAGATGGATGATTAGTTACATGATGCTCGAAAATAATTGATTAGTGTAAGTTATTCTTCAAATATAACACAATTGTTCGTATAATTATTTTTCTAAGGAATTTGAGAAGTTATATTTTGAGTTAGAGCTTAGTGAAATAAGAAATCTACTTTAGATATAATAAACTCAATCGTGTTTTACATGTTGGTGGAATGTCAAAATCGAGGGGAAATTATTTTCACCATTTAAAAATTCCCAAAAGGATCTCCCTGAAGACCGAATTCATGATCTTTACAGATTATCCGTCGGTTGAATAAAAACCGAGAGGAAAAGTGGCGCACTTTTTATGACGCTATTTGTTACCTGACATTTGAAACTGAGATAACACTTCATATCTAACCGAAGTTAAATATCATTTTTATAGTAGTACAATCTAAAAACATAGAATTCTAATATAAAAACATCATATTTATGGTTCTCAACCCCGTCAATAAATTATTGCTAAAAGACCATTTCAAAATTCATAACAAAATCCTCATTCCGATCAATAATAGAATAAAGTTATCACCTCACTTTAAACTATGTTTGAATTGATGGAATGATATGAAATATGATGAAATAAAATCGTATAAAATTATGTTCTATTATTTGGATTAATTAAAAAATGGATAGAATGAAATAGAACATGATGAAATGCATTCTATCTCATTCTTCCATTTTCTATTATTTTTTTACTCTTTAATTTATGCAAAATAACAAAATTGTTCTATTCTATTATAAAATACTCAAACAATAAAATCACATGTTTATACAATTCTACTCTCCTTGGCTATGCTCCATTTTGTTTGTATCTAAATATAGCCTTAATGATGTGATTTAGTATACATACAAAAAATTGTTGAGATATGTGCAAACATAATAAATAATATATAATATATAGTACGTAACGCACCACACTTAATTGACATATATGATCAAAATTTTCATGATAATAAAGACACATTTTCATTTTTCTTGTTACTCGTCAAACATTTTCCCCATAATAGGTTACAACTCAAGAAATAAATAAAAGTGTACACCTACGATCTGTTTAAATTAGGAGAAATGTATAAGGACCACGTAGTTGGAGACAAGGATGCAAAATTCGTAACATTCATAACAGTACTGCACATAATTGAAGATTAAAGCAAGGTGGGTCTAGTTTGATATAGAGAGCACTAAAAAAAGCATGTGATTCAATTTCCAGCAGCTCAGGAGGACCACAAGATAAGAAATTTTGTCTAACAGTAATTTTTGTGAATTTTTTATTAGTGGGTAAGATATTTTTAATGAAGAGAGAAAGAGAGAGAATAAGGAAATAAATATTGATACTATTGAATTATGTTACAAAACTGAATTATAAGATATTTATTTATATACAACTAAGTAACTTGACTACTAAGTAACAAATATAACAACCCTAAACCCTAATTAACTTTGCGCTTGAGCCTCACACAACATAAATTATATCTTATATCTCAACATACCTCCTATAATCCAAGTTGTCGAACAAACGCTAATTATAGTCGACCTGACTTATTCGTAATTTCATTCTCAAATTCAGGAATTTATCGATATTCAATCTAATTATGCTTCACTTGAGTAATGTCTTACTACAAGTTCACCTCGATTTACCTTCTCCCTTAAGAAGTGAAATCTATCTTCAATGTGCTTACTCTTTCCATGCAGTGAAATCTATCTTCGATGTGCTTACTCTTTCCATGCAAAACTGGATTCTTCACAAGATTTATGGTTAACTTGTTGTCGATATACAACACCGGAGGTTTCTTCACTTCGACCTCAATCTCTTATAGCACCGATTTGATCCAGATTGCTTGACACACAACATAGGATCTTGTTATATATTTATCCTCACACGACGATAATGCAACCACAAGTTGTTTTCTCGAGCTCCATGAGATCGGGGCACCAAATACTTGATAGAAATAACCACTTATGTTTCTTTGATCTTCCTTATCTCCACACCAATCAACATCTGAATAGCAAGTAACCATAACTTTTTTGCTTTCAGAGTCTCATCGAAATAGAATTCCAAAGTTTATCGATCCTTTTAAGTATTTTAGGATTCTTCTTGCAACGTTCATGTGTGACACCCTTGGTTCACTCATGTGTCTGCTCACTAATTTGACTGAGAAATCTATATTAGTCTGACTATTCACTACGCCAAAAACTGGAATAGACAGCGCACCTTAGAGGGCGCTTTATTACAAAAGCGCTCTCTAAAGTGAAGCGAAAAAATAAGGAGCGAACAACTGGAATAGACAGCGCACTTTAGAGGGCGCTTTTGTAATAAAGCACCCTCTAAGGTGAAGCGAAAAAATAAGGAGGAGATAGAGGGACAACAATACATGGCGCTTTTTAGAAAGCGCCCTCTAAGGTTAGCCTTAGAGGGCGCTTTTAAAGAAGCGCTTTATAAGTCCATGTGCATTTCCAGTTTATAAAGCGCTTCTGGAAAGCCTTAGAGAGCGCTTTCATAAGCGCCCTCTTAGGCCCCCTTTAGAGGGCGCTTTTTTTTTCCACAAGCGCCCTCTAAGGTCCCCTTTAGTAAACATTAAAATTATAACATACTGCGTGTTTTGTTATTTCACTCTCTGTTATTTTCGTTCTTTTTCACGTTAGGGTTCTCACTGCTACGATTTTCGCTACTTCTAAGGCGTTCTCCTTCCACCTCTGTTAGATCTACGACGTTTCCTCCTTCTACCAATCAAAGGTACACTATACAGCTTATGAGTGTATTTATTCTAGCATACATTATTACTTGCACTATTGCTTTGTTTTAGCTTTGCCCCATTTCAGTTTTATGTTATTGTTGTCTATGCTACGTTTGTTTCGACCATCAAAATTAATGATGAAGAAAAAAAATGAAATTTTATGATTTACTATTGACTCATTTGTTGGTTAACCCTGTGAAGTTTCAATATTCATAGTCATTTAAATAGTTTGGGTTTATTAGGCAAGTGACGGTTGGTTTTTAAATTGCGGAATTTGATATCCCTATGAATCACATTTGTTGGTTAACCCTGTAAAGTTTCAATATTCATAGTCATTTAAATAGTTCAGGTTTATTAGGCAATTGACGGTTGGTTTTTAAATTGCTGAATTTGATATCGCTATGAATCACATTCAAAGACTGTTGTTAGGGTTCGGTTATGGTTGCATTATAGAGACATTAGAAACCTTTGATTTCGCGGCTTAGATTGTAGTTTAACAACATTTTGTAAAACCCTAAAAAAGTTTCAAATTTTTGACTATTCAGGCAGCAATATCTAAAACACCTTCTACCAACTAAAGGTACACTATGCAGCTTATGAGTGTATTTATTCTAGCATACATAGTGTAGCTAGTAACTTAAGAAGTTTAGGTATGGATGTTATTTGATAGAGTAAATGGAGACATGAATGCCTGCACAGAGACTAACTCAATAAAGCGAAATTGTTTTGTCTCATCCCATTTTTGGTTTCTCTTCTGAAATTGTTTTTTGTTTATTCTAATTAGTAATGGATAATACATGGATGTCTTCCAATCGATTGTCGAGAGAGTACGAGAATGGGGTATCAAAATTCGTTAAGTTTGCCGTTGCGCACGCCGAAGACCCCAGTAGAATGATATGTCCTTGCTTGGGTTGTTGTTATGGGAAACGGGTTGACGCAGTTCAGTTGACATCGCATCTAATGAGGCATGGAATTGGTCGAAGTTATACATGTTGGAATTTGCATGGTGAGAAAAGTAACGAGAATGTTGAACCGGGGGATAGTACGACCTACAATAATATGCATGCTAGAGACACGACAGACAGGGACAGAAGTTTTAGGTTGTGTGATGGTGAAGTCGCTGCCGGAGGATTTGGAGGGTTTGGACGACGGGATGGTGATGTGTTTTGGAATGGAAGAGGAGGAAGGTGGAGATGGGAAGAGACGGTGAAAAATGCGTGGCGGCGGGTGGAGGGTGATTGTTTGAAGGTTTAAGTGGTGAGCGGTTTAGGAAAAGCTCTCTTTTCCCTTTCTGTTTTCTTACTGCACATTTTGAGAGTGGAGAGAGATCAGAGGGTGTTTTGTTGAATTTGTTGTGAGTGGGTATAGTGATAATAGGTGAGGTGAGTGAGTGAGGTATGTAGTGGTAGCCACGTGTAATGAGAGAGTGAGGAGGAATATATGTTGTGTGGCAAAGAGAGAGGAGGTGAGGAAATGTGATTACTGAGTGAGTGTGTGAGAGAGAAATGAGAGGGATGTGTGGCCAATAGTATGAGAGAGAGGAGAGGTTAGTGTGAGTTTGTTAGGAGTGGGTGATTGGTGATACCAGCTGGCACCCATAAGGAATCCGTTGCAATCTTATTATATTTTTTTTGAAATTTAAAAATTATAAAATATCAATCATTAAAATAAATTCAAGTTAATTATGTAATTAATTCTAATTTATCTCAATGATATCTTGATTAGAAAAAGAAAAATACAAATAAACGGCTCAAAAATGAATGAAAAATCGGACGTAAATTTGCTCAAAAAATTAAATTGGACACACTAAAATGATCAGCACACAACATACTTATTGAAAAAATACAGCGTTTCTTCAAATTCTGAAATAAAGTTGCACCTATTAAAAGGCTCAAGCGGGTCAAAACGCGACCGAAACAGTCGCTGAAAAATACAACGAGCACACCAGGTTAAACTACGTGAACCGTAGATTAATAATACTGGCGTCTGTGATTTTAATTTTGAAACTTTTCACCCGCTGATTTTATATGTTCTTGAGAGACGAATTAACCAATTTGTCAGGATTTTCAATAAATTTATCCTGACTGATATTCTAGGTATTATTCATGATAAAATGCATGTTATGTTATGCATATGATGCAATTTAAGAAATGAAATCATATTTACGAAAACTTAAAAAATGCCCGGACAAAATTGGGGTAAGACAGTTGCCCCTATTTAATTAACTTGAATCAAAAAGTAAGAATGACAACGATCTTCATACATTCGTGGTGGAAGGTAATTAAATACAAAAAGACCCAAATTTTGTCATTTGAAATGCAATGGAGGATTGTGGAAAGAAAATGCAATAGATTCTAACAGCACCAAGGTGATAGGGGTAGAACGTCAAATCAAAGCCAACCCTCGAGTCTACACTCAAATCTTGCAAAGGTCGTTTCTGATGTAAAGACAAAACCTGAACATGTTTTCTGACACCAAAAGGATGACATTGGATTTAATTGCTATCACCGAAAGGATGATGGTTATAGTGTCACAACACAGATCGCCATCACCAAAAGGATGATGGTAAGATCGACAACAAATCTCGCTATCACCTAAAGGATGAAAGTTAGACACAATTCAAAGATTTCCATCACCAAAAGGATAATGTCCGTCACCCTAAAAGGGTGATGGTTATTCTAATAATGTTTCCCATTACCGAGAGTATAATATCAAGGCTATCACCAAAAGTATGATAGTTGACTCATCAACTTTAAAGATCACCGTCACCAAAAGGATGAAGGTAAGATCCAACCACACAACTTGTTATCACCAAAAGGATGATAATAAGTCGGTAACCACCAATGATCACCATCACCAAAAGGATGAAGGTAAGATACAATATAAAAATTGTTACCACCAAAAGGATGATAATAAGTCAAAACAATCACCATCACCAAAAGGATGAAGGTATAATTAAAAACAAAACTTGTTACCACCAAAAGGATGATAATAAGTCACACAACTCAAAGGATCCCCATCACCAAAAGGATGAAGGTAAGATCAAAACAAAACCTTGTTATCACCAAAAGAATGATAATAAGGCGGCAGTCATCATCACCAAAAGGATGAAGATACTACGAACAACATAACTCGTTATCACCAAAAGGATGATAATAAGTTACAACAATTTAAATGATCACCATCACCAAAAGGATGAAGGCAAGGTTAAACAACAAAACTTGTTATCACCAAAAGGATGATAATAAGTCGACAATCACCATCACCAAAAGGATGAAGGTATTATCAAACACCAAAACTTGTTATCACCAAAAGGATGATAATAAGCACACAACGCAATTGATCACCTTCACCAAAAGGATGAAGGTAAGATCAAGACAAAAACTTGTTATCACCAAAAGGATGATAATAAGTCAACAATCACCATCACCAAAAGGATGAAGGTATAATTAAAAGACAAAACTTGTTATCGCCAAAAGGACGATAATAAGTCAACAATCACCATCACCAAAAGGATGAAGGTAAGGTCAAACGACAAAACTTGCTACCACTAAAAGGATGATAATAAGCACACAATGCAATTGATCACCATCACCAAAAGGATGAAGGTAAGATCAAGACAAAAACTTATTATCACCAAAAGGATGATAATAAGTCAACAATCACCATCACCAAAAGGATGAAGGTATAATTAAAAGACAAAACTTGTTATCGCAAAAAGGACGATAATAAGTCAAAATAGACTCAAATGATCACCATCATCAAAAGGATGAAGGTAGGATTAAACAACCAAACTCGTTACCACCAAAAGGATGATAATAAGTCGACAATCACCATCACCAAAAGGATGAAGGTATTATCAAACACCAAAACTTGTTACCACCAAAAGGATAATAATAAGTCAATAATCACCATCACCAAAAGGATGAAGGTATAATTAAAAGATAAAACTTGTTATCGCCAAAAGGACGATAATAAGTCAAAATAGACTAAAATGTTCACCATCACCAAAAGGATGAAGGTAAGATCAACAATAGAACTTGTTACCACCAAAAGGATGATAATAAGTCGACAACTCAAATGATCCCCATCACCAAAAGGATGAAGGTAAGATCAAAAATAAAACTTGTTACAACCAAAAGGATGATAATAAGTCAACAGTCACCATCACCAAAAGGATGAAGGTACTACAAACAACAAAACTCGTTATCACCAAAAGGATGATAATGAATCAACAATCACCATCACCAAAAGGATGAAGGTGAGATCCTCACTTCGAAACTTGTTACCACCAAAAGGATGATAATAAGTTATAATAACTGCAAATATTGTTGACACCAAAAGGATGACAGTGGGGTTGGACTTCTCAAATGTCACCATCACCAAAGGATGATAGCTTAAACCAAACTCCATAATCTTTATCACCAAAAGGATGATTTTTTAGATTGAATTGGACGTCATCATCAAAAGGATGATGATTGAACCAGAATGACAAGGATTGCTTATCACCATAAGGATCTCCGACAACAAATATGGGAATAATGTTTTTCACCCATGTATTTTCGAGAATATAATTTAATTTCTAGGCTTGTAAGAAATATCACCTTAAAGCGCACACGCCAAAAACTATAAAACACATTTTTTTATAATAAATTTTGGCGTACTTTTGAAATTAAATCATAAGTAACAAATGTGATATATTTATCTTGCATTCTATTTTGACACTCTCTCGGTCTCAACAATTTATGATATTTATCATATATTTCGTACAATGCTTAAAAATCACATAGTATTATAAGATGATGATTACCATGATTTATAAAATATTAAATAGCATAATTTTTGAAATAGGTTTATCACAATAAATCATTTATGAATTCCTGAAACTCTCTTCTCTCTCACCCCTTTAACAACAACACCATTTCTATTATGCCATTTTTTTCTTCCACCTCGTTATGTCCTCGCCATGTATTTCTTTCCATCAGTAATATGTAGTTACTTCTCAACTTTTTACATTGCCACTTGTTAAGTTTGAAAAAAGAACAATTAGAGTACTACATAGTTGTTTTATTTTTATTAATCCCTGCATTTTTATGATAAGAAGTGAATTGAACGATTTAAACAAACATAAAGCAAATTTTAGTTTTTTAAGTATGAACGTGCAGCAATAATGAAATACATAATTTAAGAAGTTTTGATATTCTTTATAGGCAAAAGTTTACCTTAATAGTGAATGTTTAAGAAAACAAACTATCAGACTTCAAAGTAAGTATATTAAGTTATAGGGAAAGATAGTGAATGCCTTATCTAACATGTAATAACTGCTAACAAAAACATAACATTTTTTATTTTTTTCCTTCACAACCTTTACATGTTGCTAGATTTTGATTGCTAGGAGGGATAAGAATGATTATGTTTTGTTTCAAGCAACTCCTTTCATTTGCGTGGACTGCAGTTACGGTATATAAAAATAATTATAAATTTTACTGCAGAGTATCCATAAATTATCATCAAAACAACCATTACAAAACCTTTATATGATGGAAAAATTCATATCAATTTAAAATGAAAAATGAAAGTATTTACGTTGAACCTTATGGCAAGCACATTATTTTCAAGATAAAGTGAAAAAACTATCATTACCGTTATTAAAAGAACCTATTGGCAATTTTAAAAATATGGTGGGAGGTTATTAAAATAAATTATATTGGGAGTTAAAAAATACTGCATATTAGAAAGTTACAATAGAAAATCAAAACTAAGATAGAAATATATTCCTTTTTTAAGAGCAAATATATATGATCATATCTTGCAACAATGAGGTGTTTAAGTTGTGAAAAAACTATCATTACCGTTATTTAAAGAAACTATTGCCAATTTTGAAAATATGATGAGAGGTTATTAAAATAAATTATATTGGGAGTAAAAAAATCTTGCATATTAGAAAGTTACAATAGAAAATCAAAAGTAAGATAGAAATATAATAGAATTAAAAAAGTTCAACAAAAAAATAGTATGCTGATTGAGAAAGAGATGAAATTAAAAAAAAAATAGAAGAGGATTTTTAATTTGTGTCATCATTCAACGGTTAAGGGAAGTTATAGATTTTTTTTTGTGAGAGATGGAAGTAAGTTTATCAATTGATAACCAACAAAAGATATTAATCACTCAAGTTATTTATAAAAAAGATAAAGGGTAATTTTGGAACAAAAATAGGCCACTCCAAAAACTTGTATCCCCTTTATATATAGTTATAGATTTAAGATTTATGGTGTCGTGTTGGTTCGATGTCTCATTCAATTAAAACAATGAGAACTATGAAAGTTATGCAAGTTCTTTTATTTTATGGAATTTTGTGATTTTTTTTTCATAATTGTAACAAATATGGGAATAATTTTTTTCACCCATGTATTTTCGAGAATATAATTTAATTTCTAGACTTGAAAGAAATATCACCTTAAAGCGCACACGCCAAAAACTATAAAACACATTTTTTTTTTATAAATTTTGGCGTATTTTTGAAATTAAATTATAAGTATCAAACGTGATATATTTATCTTGCATTCTATTTTGACACTCTCTCGGTCTAAACAATTTATGATATTTATCATATATTTCGTACAATGCTTAAAACTCACATAATATTATAAGATGATGATTACCATGATTTATAAAATATTAAATAGCATGATTTGTGAAATACGTTTATCACAATAAATCATTTATGAATTCCTGATACTCTCTTCTCTCTCACCCCTTTAATCACTCAAGTTATTTATAAAAAAGATAAAGGGTAATTTTGGAACAAAAATAGGCCACTCCAAAAACTTGTATCCCCTTTATATATAGTTATAGATAAGTATAGATGATATCGAACCAGATTTGCAACACATGAAAGAAAATAGAGATAATAAAGAAGAGAGACATATATATAAAATTATAAATTAATACGAATAAGAAAATAAAATAATGATGGTTTCAATTACAATTTTGTTAAGCATAAATCATGGTTATAAAAATTTAATGTATTATCTATTACACAACAGTGAGGTACCAATTTTGTAAGTAGAATGAATAAATAAACCAATTTAAAGTGTAATTAGGAAAAGAAAATCATATCCAATATAAACTTATATTTTTATGATAATGGAGAAAAGCAAACTAAACTTATCTTTATGTTTGTGTTTTTCAATTATTTTAAATTTTTTTATGTGAAGTTTTAAAAAAAAACATTTTTTAAGAGAAACTATATATGATCATATCTTGCAACAATGAGGTGTTTAAGTTATAAAAAAAACTGTCATTATGGTTACTAAAAGAAACTATTGTAAATT
This sequence comes from Lathyrus oleraceus, assembly GCF_024323335.1. Taxonomy (NCBI): domain Eukaryota; kingdom Viridiplantae; phylum Streptophyta; class Magnoliopsida; order Fabales; family Fabaceae; genus Lathyrus; species Lathyrus oleraceus. Next base: position 104,999 of record NW_026112467.1, read on the forward strand.
TTAAAAATGCGGTGAGAGGTTATTAAAATCAACTATATTGGAAGAAAAAAAACTGCATATTAGAAAGTTAGAATGGAAAATCAGAAGTAAGATAGAAATATAATAGAATGAAAAAAGTTCAAAAAAAATATAGTATGTTGATTGAGAAAAAGATGAAATTAAAAAAGAAAAATAGAAGAGGATTTTTAACTTGTGTCATCCTTCAACAAATGATGGAAGTTATAGATATTATATATTATTTTGTGGGCCAAATGATGGAAGTTATAGATATTATATATTATTTTATGGGAGATGGAAGTTAATTTATCAATTGGTAACCAACAAAAGATAGTAATCACTCAAGTTATTTACAAAAAAGATAAAGGGTAATTTTGGAACAAAAATAGGTCACTCCAAAAACTTGTATCCCCTTTATATATAGTTATAGATTTTGTGGGAGATGGAAGTTAGTTTATCAATTGGTAACCAACAAAAGATACAAATCACTCAAGTTATTTATAAAAAAGATAAAGGATAATTTTGGAACAAAAATAGGTCACTCCAAAAACTTGTATCCCCTTTATATATAGTTATAGATTATAGATTTATTTCATTGTTTGAATAAGACAAGTATACATTTGTAATTATATGTAATATATGAAACATATATCATTAATCATTGATTCTATGTTAATACTCTAATTACATTTTTTATTTTCCAAACAATAGATGGAAATAGTTAACTATATTTTATTGTCACTGTTGGATGTAAAATCAACTCATTTTCTTGGCAAAAAAGTGTATGTTAAGTTATTTCACACAAATTAAAAAGAATTTATTAGTAAATAAAATTGGATAATAATTTTATTAAAAGGATGAATATTATTTTTGTCTACTGACATAGAATCTTTTTTTAAATGAGAGAAACCATCAAAAAATTAAAGTTTGATTAAACGATCACAAAAGTAAAAGAAACCACCAAACTCAAGTTAGAAAGGACGACACAACCCTCCATGCTTTAACCGCGAATGAAGATTCAGTTTGATAAAAATTACGGTCGATTAATAAACTACCTTATAGTTTATGATTGATGACTGATAACTGATGGTTTATAGCTTATTGTGGATGATTGACGACCGATAATTGATAAGATAATTGAAGAATTGGGTAAAATTAACAATTCAACTAACTTATAAATGTAGAATGACATAAAACATATTTATTACATATTTATTTTATTTTAAAGTAAAATAAATTATAAAGGATAAAAGATGACTTTTTTGTGAAATAATAATGATAAAAATGGAAGAAAAAATGATAAGTTATAAGTTAATAAAATAGACTATAAGCTCATGATGAAAAGATCATTACCAAATCGATCTAAATTGTCATATTAACTTATAAACTATAAACTATAAACTATAAATAAACTAGAAGCTCGCCAATATGACTTACCAAACAGAGCCAAAGAGCATCCCTCCTTTCGAAATCCTCAATCTAACATGTCTCAGATTCGTAATTATCGAAACCTCAGAACCAAAAAAGGAAAAGGTATTAGAAGAAGTTCACTTGAACACGATCAGAGAGAGACTCATTAAGGTTTGAACTCACCTGAGAAGGCTATCAAAAATCACATTCTAAACCTTCAGGGCAAGCTCCCCAACTACATCAAAACAACTTTGACTAAGCCATTGATGTAGCTTTTGATATGTGTTTTCTGAAATTTGTTTTTGAGACAGAAAGTAAAACGATGGAAATGATGATGAACGAAAAAAACTCTCAGAGAACCATTCTTGGAATGATAAACAACATATATATAAAAGTTATGTTATAAACGATCGAGTTATTTTTATGCATAAATTTTTTATCATAGATCTAAACCTAAGAGAATTTATCGACATCAGATAGACTCACAAACATGATAAAAATATAACAAACAATAAATAAAAGTGTAATGATAAAATATGTTCGATTAACTAAATCACAAATAATATCATGACCACATCATATACATATTATAAGTTACGATAATGTACCATGCGCACAGCAGAGAAAAATAAATATTTGTTTTTCTTTTTATGAGGTTTCTATTGTAGGTCGCATTAAAAATAATATTATTACATTTTGAAAATGGTAAATAAAGATATTCAAAATTATATCGAAGCATGCAAAGTAATATTGATAATGTGTAATCTATGAAGTTCTTTAAGAGGAATGTCGAACATGAAATCTCTATTCGAAGTATTTTCTTTTTCCCTGGAATTGTTTTCCATAGTAAAGAAAAAATCTAAGACTCTTAAATTAGAATTTTTTTATCGAAAAAGATAGTAAAATTAATAGTAAGTAGTGTAATCATGTTTTTGCTTACCTTATAAAGATTCTAATCAATTCTTCGTACATCCCTTTATCAATGCGCTCTTGAGATTTAAAAAACTACAAATACACGACACAATGTCATATTATCAAAGAAATACATTCAGAACACTTGACGCGTTTGAATATAATATGGTTTATTGCAACACAAATAATACCTGGAGAATGAAGATATTTTGTTTTAGTCTAGATTTGGTAGAACAACAATTATGACTTGTTTCTGAATTTTCTGGGTTTCTGGTAAATAAGAAAAACAATGGACTTAGTAAATGTATATGGTTTTATTTACATAAACTACAAATAGCAGTTAAATTCATGCACTCAAAAATAATCTTGAGTAAAAATATTCTTAAATGAATTAAATAAAAACCGCTCCATCCTTTGAGATATTATTTCTCTTTTCACCATTTTCCAAAGTTGTGTTTTATCTGTTATCACTGTGGAGCTCCAACCGATAGAGTAAATTTTCAAACGTTTGACCTGTTTCAATGAGGATGATAAAAATGTTACTGAAAGAGTGATGAAAATGTAAGAAACAAATTTTTATACGTATTACGGAAAAGATAAATACACCTTATTGTCGAGTTTGCCGATGGATGAAATACTTTGTTCATCCTTCCATGTGTTCCATTTATCTTCAAAGTCTGTTATCTAAAATTTATTGCATAAGAATAATGAGAATAACTATCACCCCATTTATATCTAACGTAAAAGCATAAAATAAATGATTAAGTATAACTTACTTTTATGTCGAAGCAAGTTTCAACATTCTTTCATCTCAACTCCTTACATAATTGAAAGATTTAGCCGTGTTCTAGTTTGGTTGTATATTAAAGCAAAATAAAATTATATTTAGTTATTATCTATCTATGATATAAACAATACAATATAAGCTTGGTATGTCGTGTAACGAAAATGGGAATCAACGTGTGAGCAATTTTTTCAATGTACTTAATAAATACCTGCGGGTGCGATAAAAGAATTTGTTTGTAGACTATATTTTTTGTGCTTTCACTATCTTCTCCTTTCAATTTTCCTTCCCTGGTTAAAACTCTTGTTGTAATCTGTGAAACACCCCTGGATAAAGCCACATATAACTGTCCATGACTAAAACCATGTCGTGGAAGATATATTCCAACATTTGGAATGGTTTGTCCTTGTGATTTATTTATTGTAATTGCAAAACTTAGCCACACAGGAAACTGCTTTCTACTAAGGACAAAAGGCAGTCCATCACTTGCAGATGTTTTTATTTTAATTCTAGGCAAAAAAAGCACGTTTTCCTGCGTTGCTTCCTGTCAAGATTTCCACATACAACGTATTCATAAATAAACTACGACATAATAATCGGGTCCCATTACACAATTTATATCTAGGTACTGCTACATCCAATTCATTGAGATTAATTTTCATATATCATAAATGTAAAGTTCTGTATAATGTAATCCATTATAATTCATTATTTGTATAAATATTTTAGGCTAAATAAATCAAATGACTTTAGTAATAAAAATGTTTAATTTATTGAAATGTAAAAAATCTTTACACCGTTAATGCATATCAATTAACTTTCCCTTCCCTCTTTGGGGATAAATAAAGTTCGATGACGACTCTATTGTACCTTCGAGCGTACGATGTGTTTGGTGCGTACACCATTTTGTCAGTTATCTTCATCGCCACCATAGATTAGCCCTCTCATATTCGTGTAATATACCTACTAGAGCATGTGAGTCTCGCTCCTCTTGTAGGGAGAACACACCTTATACTTTTTTGGACAATACATTTAGTTTTAAAGACACTAGACATACTTACTTAACATCTTAAGACACTAATGATTTGTAGATTAACACATAACACATTATATCTCATGTATTTGCTAATCAAAACTCAACGGTAGAAAACTCATAATATGGATCAAAGATTTCTTTATTCCAAAGGCTCATCAACCCAAATATGTAAGAAAACTATAAATGTAAGAAACAAAATCAAATTACTTAAATTCAACAAAAACTCATTTCAACATTAGGAAGGAAGCTCACCATATGGTAAACTCCAAAGGCCATTGTTTGGTTGATATGGAGCAACAAAACAAGGTTAGGTCATCTATCCATATAAAACTGTTAATTGAGAGAGAGAGAGAGAGAGAGAGAGAGAGAGAGAGAGAGAGAGAGAGAGAGAGAGAGAGAGAGAGAGAGAGAGAGAGAGAGAGAGAGAGAGAGAGAGAGAGAGAGAGAGAGAGAGGGAGGAGGAGGGAGGAGGGAGAGGGAGAGAGAGGAGGAGAGAGAGAGAGAGAGAGAGAGAGAGAGAGAGAGAGAGAGAGAGAGAGATTTGAACTTAAAAATGAAGGAAACACAAAATGAAATCCTTTGAATTGACAAAAAAGAACTAGAATATGTTTAATTAAAGACATATACCTATGGTTCTTTTTCTAACATCCAAGGATATATAACTAAGAATGTTGTATGTGTAATGTAATTTTCTTGTAGTTCAAGTTAGTTAATTGAGTTACTTGAATGACAAGTAACTAAACCTCTGTTGTTTATTTTGAGAAGTTAGTTGTTAATTCCTCTTATATAAATACATAGTACTTATATAGATTAAATGAATAAAATTGGCTTCTTTTTTTTATCATTGTCTCGCATTTTTTCTCAATCCTTTCTTCAATCTGTTACAAGTGTTCTATCGTTGACCAATAATTATCATATCAAGGAATTTTAAAGTTTACTATTCATACACTTTTATACATGTTCAATAGTCATAATATATATAATTCCATTGTATTAAAAGAGTGCGAGTAAGAAGTTATTTTACAAACTTTGAATTCATTCATTGACAATTATTTTTATTTCACCAAGGACTACATGTGAGTGAGTTTCATTTCACTTTTCTGTAATCCTGACTTTAACAACAACAAAAAAAAAAAAAAAGCATATCCCATTAAATGGGTCGGAAAATCCCAAGTTCATCAAAACAAAATCATTTTCTTGAAACCACATGTAATATATATGCCTAAGATTTAACGAGAAAATTCTTGAACCATTCAGCAGAAAGTTTTGGGTGTCTTTTCTGACCGTCTTTAAAATCAACGAAGACGAGTCCAAATCTCAAGCTCAAGCCAGAATCCCATTCAAAGTTATCCAACAATGACCATGCAAAATATCCCTTTACATTCACACCATGCCTGTCATACACAAAGGTCAATAAAACTAAAGAGTTAGTCACAATAACTAGAGGCTTAAAGATTCTTATAATAAAATATAACTTACCTAATTGCAGTTTCAATATAGTAAAGATGACGATAGTAGTAATCAATCCTATAAGTATCTAAGAGAGATTCTTCAAGAGATAATGTTGGATCGTTGAACTCATCACGACCTATCAATTTATTTTGTCAAACTTTCATTAACTTTAATAATATCATAATATTATGCATACAATATATCTTATAAAATAAGAAGTATTACCATTTTCAGTAATGTAAATTACAGGGTCCTCGTACGTTTTCTTGGTGTAAAGCAAAAGATTATGAAGTCCTTTTGGATAAATACATAACCAACTCGAAGCAGACTGCATAAAATTACAAAGTTATCTTTACATGTTAGAAACAATCTTTTTGAATACAAAACTTACAAATGAAAAGCATTGATATATAAGTTATCTTCCAATGAAATGATGAAATACATACCATTGGACCGAGAGGCTTGCCATTATGTTCAACTGTCATTAAAAAAAATTAGAGTATGCAAAGTTACATTTATTTTAAGCTTATTTGGAAATTGATTGATATACTTACATGTAGCATTAACAAGAGAATCAGTTTGTATGGCCGGTTGGACGACATTGGGATGGTGAGATGCATGAGCAGCATAGTAGGATGAGTAATAGTTTAGGCCTAGAAAATCAAAAGACCCCTTAAGTTCCCTTGACTCTTCTTTTGAGAACTTTGGTAATCTCTTTCCCACCAAAGTTCGCATGCTTTTTGGATATTCGCCTCTTGTAAGCGGATTCATATACCTATAGCAAAATGCAGATGCAACGAAAATCATAAAATACTCTCTCTAATTTCCTTTTACTTCACAGATTACAGCAAATCATATATGTATACATAACTATATTTCTTTTAAATACAAAACATGAAGTGAATCGAAATTAAATAATAATTGATTCAATATTTACCATCCAAACATGAAGTCGAGAGCTCGTTTTGAAGCATCAACGTCGGCCGTCGCTGTAGTGGCCGGCTCATACCAGTGTGAGACTAAGGTAATCCCTATTATGCCTCGTTGAGATGACTGCATTTTGGTTATTTTGTTAGAAACATTTCCAATAAGTTCATACTTAAAAAAACATGATCTAGAACCAGAGTAATAATAAGTAATTTTCTTTAAACAATAGAAGACCTTATATTTGATCCGGTACAAATTTGCAGCAGCAGAATGAGCAAGAAGCTGGTTGTGTGCAGCCAAATATGGTTCTGTCCCTGAATCACCTCCTGTGCAATTCCGATTTAACCAATATGAACATCGACCCGGTGCCAACGTTCCGAATGCATAAGCATTCATGCTCACAGTCCATGGTTCATTTATAGTAATCCAATGTTTCACTCTATCACCAAATTCCTTGAAGCAAAGTTCAGCATAGTCTCTAAAATCATCTCTGCAAGATTGCGAATTACATATGTTAATCAATAATCTATAATCATAAAAAATAATTCTAAACATGAAATTGGTGTCACTCACACAATGCGATGGCTTAAAAGACCGTGATACTCATCCTCTAAAGCTTGGGGAACGTCCCAATGAAAAAGTGTCACATATGGTTGCAAACCTGCATTATTCTCAATGATTAACAACTACATGGACATGAAATAAACATTGATGAATCCTTACCCTTAGCCAATAATCCGTTGATGAGATTGTTGTAGTACTTTATTCCTTCAGGATTTACACCTCCGCTAAGCTTTCCCTCTACAAATAATTAACACAAAATTTTGAATAGTTATTATAAATCAGCAATCTACGAAGAGAAATATTAACAAAAAAAAATGACATACTTGGTAGAACTCTAGACCAAGAAATGGAGAATCTATAAGCATCCATATTCAAATCCTTTATGAGTTCAATATCTTCTTTGTACTTATGATACGAGTCAACCGCTACATCACCATTACTTCTATCTTTTATTTTTTCTGCAACCGTTTCATTAATAACTATGAGCAATCTATATACAACTGGAAATTCAATTCGGTTTATAAATAAAACAAAAATTACATTATTAACACATAATATTTTTTTATTTGTTGACAGAATAAAATAGATGATATACTCATATATTTTCAAACATGAAAAAAGAAAACAACCTGGATATTTATGAGTGAAGTTATCCCAAATGCTTGGTCCTTTTCCACCCTCAAATGCTGCACCTTCATACTACAAAAAAAAATCAAAATAACATAAAGTTAATAAGTTAATAATTACTCTTCTACAATATGAACACTACATAGATAATAATATCAGTAATTGAAAGCAATAATAAAAGATGGAGTTGGTGCCTGATATGCAGAAGAGGCTGTTCCAAAAACAAAGCCTTTGGGAAAACTGCTCCGGTTGAAATCACCAAGAGGGTTAAAACCATTCATAGGAGTAACAATGGTGATGGTTAAAAGAGAGAGTAACAGAAACACGTTGATATGAAATACTGCCATTTTTATTCTTATTATTTTCTTGACTATGCTTTGCCTTTATAGTATACGAGGCACAATATTTCATTGCCTTTATAGTAATGGAGTTTGATTACTTTACGTTGAATAGTGGATATAGATGACACGTCCACCTTCTTTCATGGATCAAATCTATCCATTTTTAATTTATTAATTAACCTAAAAGTGTAATGTTTTATACGTAAGTTTATTAGTATGGATGAATTTTAAATCAATAATTGCATATAATCTAATTTAGATATTGAATAATTATTAACATAATCTAAGTATATGATGGAGTGATATAAATAGATGGAGTGATATAATCTAAAAGTCATTAACATAATTATTATTTTTATATAGATGGAGTGATATAATCTAAAAGAAATTCACATATACACACTCATAACTATGAAATTTTGAGTTTGTTGATCCATGATATTCGGCCTCATAGTAATACGCATTTTAAATATGCTTTTTTATATCATCCTTAATAAATATATATTCCCATTTTTATAAAACAATTACGTCAAATTTTTCTAACTAAACGTTCATGATGATGAACATATTGAAAACATGTTTATTAGCCATGAACATTCAGAGCTCAACTATATTGAGTTGTACTACCTCCGTTTTTATTATATGTCGCTTTGAGAAAATATTTTGTACCACAATATAAGTCGTTTTATAATATCAATGAGTCATTAATGTTATTTTTTCTACTATACCCTTAAATATTTATTATTCTCTCTTCTTTCAATTATATCGATTTATCTTTTCAATATCATTAATGAAGGACAACTTTGTAAAATCCTTAATAATTTCTCTTTTTTATACCATAATTATTACATTTCTTAATACGTGTGAAAAGTCAAAAACGACTTATAATAAAAAACGGAGGGAGTATATTTTACTCCATCAATCTCAACAATCACAAATTTGTGATCAATCTCAAATGTTTAAACGAGATGAATTACAATTTCAATGGCATATGCTGATATTGTCGATGATGATGAAGAAGAAGAAAGTGAGACACATCACTACTACAAACAATATGTTTCATGATTAAGTTTTCACCTCATCCATTGGCCATCCATTGATCGAGTTCACACACAACCCAATAATTTTTACAAGACTCGTCCAATTATTGGCCGAGTCAATACTAGATAAATACATCATTCACGAACTCGTTCATCCATTGGGCGAGGAGATATTAAAAAATAGGGTATATTGGGAATAAAATCTTAAAAAAGGGATAAATTAATAAAAAAAGTCCTAAAAGTATAGTTCCCCATTCAAAATTTGAGATGCTTTGCTCTTTCTTTTTGGTTTGTTGGTTTGAATTATGGCTTTTGACTACTTACTTTGATGATTTGTCTCATGAATTATGGTTCCAACTCAAGATAAAATTCAAAATGTCCACACCTACCGACTGTGTAAATTAGGAAAAATACAGGACCACTTCACTGAGCATGCATTCTGCCTTTTTTTTTTCCATAGTAAATGTTGAAACCAAATGGGGCTAATAAAGGCATAGAAAACACGTGATTCTATTTCCATGAGAGAGAGAGAGCAACTTAATACTATCCATCTATTCAAATAACAAAATCTAGGTAGATATTCCAGCAGCAGCTCAATTATTGGTCAGAAGACGTCAAGATAAGCTACTAATAATATATTTCGATGTTAAAGAAAAACCAATAACTTTTTTTCTATTTGATACTATTTTTTAGTATCATTAGTAACATTTTAAATATGTTATCTACTTATTGATTTTGTAACATTCTTCATACCATTGATAAGATTAACTTTTTTTCTATTTGATACTATTTGTAAACTTTTATGGTTTGAAATATTTAATAGTTCAGTTAAAATGTTGTTTCATATAATAAACGAGAACAGTTGGATATATTTATTGAGTAGTACTACTAGCATCAATTGATATCAGATCATCCATATAGACCTCTATGTTCCATCCAATATGGTAAGATAACATGACGTCCATAAGTCGATGGTAGGTGTTAGGATTCAAACTCATGAGCAGATGTCACTTTTCACCACAGTTGGTACCTATAACCGTTGTGAAATGTATTTTAGTAAATACCAAAAAAAGAAAACTATAATACAAAAATTATTACCACGGTTAACAGGAAGACCTTTGTAAAATGAGTGTTATGAAAGGTCTATTTTATAGTAGTGTGTGAATTAGGATCATTTGAAAGGGTTTACCACATCTTCATCATCTCAAGGATTTCCAAGACTTTCATCTTTACAAGTTCACCTCGATTTACTTTCTCCCTTAAGAAGTGAAATCTATCTTCAATGTGCTTACTCTTTCCATGCAGTGAAATCTATCTTCGATGTGCTTACTCTTTCCATGCAAAACTGGATTCTTCACAAGATTTATGGTTAACTTGTTGTCGATCTACAACACCGGAGGTTTCTTCACTTCCACCTCAATCTCTTATAGCACCGATTTGATCCAGATTGCTTGACACACAACATAGGATCTTGTTATATATTTATCCTCACACGACGATAATGCAACCACAAGTTGTTTTCTCGAGCTCCATGAGATCGGGGCACCAAATACTTGATAGAAATAACCACTTATGTTTCTTTGATCTTCCTTATCTCCACACCAATCAACATCTGAATAGCAAGTAACCATAACTTTTTTGCTTTCAGAGTCTCATCGAAATAGAATTCCAAAGTTTATCGATCCTTTTAAGTATTTTAGGATTCTTCTTGCAACGTTCATGTGTGACACATTTGGTTCACTCATGTGTCTGCTCACTAATTTGACTGAGAAATCTATATTAGACTGACTATTGCACACGTATATCATAGATCCGACAATTTGTTTGAACAAAGATGTATCGACTATGTCTTCCTCTCCATGCTTCTCCAACTTCAAATTTGCCTCGACAGACAAAGATGTAGGAGTCGAATCATACATCCTGAATCTCTTGAGTATCCCTTTGACATACTTTCTTTGATGTAGAACCATACCTTACTTCGACATATGAAATTTCATGCCTAGGTGTCATACCCCAAAGTTTGCCCTACTTTTTTAAATTTGTTTGGTTTATGGTTTTGTTCATTTGCATACTTTTTCTATTTTGATCATGAACTCATCGACATTTGCATATGATAACAAATTTAGGCCAAAGGTTCGATGATAATGAATTTAATCAGTTTAAGTGGATTTTCGAGGTCGATATTATTTGGTAATTATTAAGGTTTATTTCCCGTATTACTTGTGGTGGAGATCATCTCTTTATTTGAGATTCATGGTTATCAGAAGAGATTGAAACAATCATCAATTAATTCAGAGGTTTGCTTGGATTCAAAGGAAATGACAAAGTTGGAATAAAAGAGAGATTTCATTCATTTATTGGAAAATATCAATTCTCGAAAATAATAAAATTCATGGATTAAGGCACTCAAAATTTAAGCCAAAAGTGGTAGAAAAATCAAGGCAAATGCATGAAAATTTAAGTTCAATTACTAGTGACTCTTTGTCTTACATCCTAACTTGGTACTTTTGTCAAACTCCAATATCATTGGTCTCTAACTATCTTTAACTACCTATTTCTCCATAAGCCATACATTTACCTAATTACCCTTAACTACCATAACTTCCAAACTAACATAAACTTCCAAACAAACACAAATCTCAACTTCCATTTTTTTCACTCAATCCTAGCCATTCTTAACAATTAATCCTATGGTTGAAATTGGCGATCCGCAACTTGAGCTTAAATTAATTTCTAACCATTGATAAAACCAATTACTTGGATCACAATCCAAAGGTGATCATTCACCTACCAAGTCTATATAAACAAGTTATTTTAACATTTTTGGGGGTTAACTAGCCTAACTTGGAATTTCATATTGAAGTTCATCTTCTCCCTCACTAAAGTTCATCTTCTCCCTCACCCTCACTAAAGTTCATCTTCATCACCATTTAGAATTTCATATTGAAGTTCTAAAATGGTAGAACTTAGCCATCAACAATTTCTATATCATCATCAATAATTATCAATCAACAATTCAAGCATTATCATCAAAAATCATCCATCAACAATTCCTACATTATCATCAACGATCATCATCAAAGATTCATCAATTCAAACTTATTCATCAATATTCTACATCCAAAATTCATCTTCTACATTAATTTATCATCAAAAATAATCATCAAGCTTGGAATTTAATTGGATTAAAGGAGCTTATTCTTGAAGTATTCCGAGTTTCTCTTTGACATTTCGATTCTCAACACTAACCAGAGCAAATCTCCGTTCCGTCGATAATCCTATATCTGTTCCACACCCTTACCATGAATTATTGGATATTTGTTGGTTGATTTAGCTTAAGCTACTGTTTTGAAATTGCTTATTGGATAATCACTTATTTTTGCATAAGATACATAAATTTGAAAATAGTATTTTTTTTAATTCTTAGTATAGAAAACGTTAGCTCCATATTAATTTTTTTTGTTACACTTAATATTAACTTAGAAAATTTTAGATATAATTATTATTACATCATATTAATTTTATCTAATCTTATTTACAAGTCTAGTCACATCACTATTTGATTAGTTAATTAGATTTAGAATTAATTAAATAACTTTTTAGAATTTTAGAATTTTAGGATAAATTAGATATAATTGTTTTTAATTCATTTGCATGGTTAGAAAATTAATCCAATATCAATATTTTGTGAAATGAACATTTTGCACTTAGGAGGTTTATTTTGATATTTTAACCTTTTAATATGACATATTCCCTTAGGATTAATTGTGACTTAGAATCTTAATCAAGTCTCAATAATTGCATGCTCCTTTAGGTATAACCTTTGTAATAAATTTCAACCATTAGATTAGGTTTTAACCTAGTTTACAAATTAATTCAAACCCTCTGATTTAAATTGATCAAAAGCAGTTTTGATCAATTAAATTCTTTGATCTTGTATAATCCCACAGTCTAATTTGAGTGACCAAAAGACCCTTGGTCACTTAATAAGACTTTTTTCTTCTAAGCTGTGGAACTCAAGACCTCAAATCAGATTCTCAATCAAGGCATCCTCAGTCATACCAAGCAGCGGATAATAGAAGACACGTCAAAGGTGACAATTTTCAAGAGCTTGTCAAATCAAAGTTAGAAGTGTGTGACACGAGCCTTAAATAATAGAGAAAGAATGAGACTGGAGAATTCTTACCCTCATTCTGAATATCTTTGGGTATGAGACGAATGACCCAATGCTCACCGTATTCACCTCTATTCATAGACTTTTGCATAATTCGAATCATACGATTGACAAGTCTCTCTTCACGAAGCAGTAATGCGACAAGCAAGGACTACATCAAAAACTTTTCAATCATGAATCAAGTTGCACGACACGAGCCTTAAGCAATGGAGAAGGAATGGGACTGGAGATTTCCTACCCCCATTCTGGATATCTTTGGGTATGGGACGAATGATCCAGCGCTCATCTTATTCACCTCCATTCATAGACTTTAGTGCAATTCAAATCGTACGATTGTTAAGGTCTTCATAGTCATCACAAGCAACAACAAATATTCTTCTCTCCCACTTGAAAGTTAAGACAAGAGTTACATGTCACGAGCCTTAAGTAGAAAAAATGGAATGGGACTGGAGATATCCTACCCCCATTCTAGACATCTTTGGGTATGGGACGAATGACCCAGCGCTCATCGTATTCACCTTTACTCATAGACTTTAGTGTGATTCTTATTAAGTAACTATCAAGTCTATTCCATTCTTTCATTCAACCATTCTATCATCTTCTTTTTCCTCTTTAATCAGTTTGTTTTCAGCCGTAGTAGGTTGAACTACGAAAGCTCTGATTTCCTTATTGCACTATTAGGGTACGTAGGCAGGAGAACCCAGTTTCTTCGCGAGTTACCTTATTTATCAATCTACTCTATCTATCGATCAATCTTCTAACACCTCAATTGTGGAGCATCATTTGCTATTAGCAACTCGTGGTTGTACACCCTCTTCCAATCAATTCTTTTCCTTGTGAGGTGTTAAACCTTGGCCATTTGATTTGGATCTTCGCCTTGAGAGTCTTAGACTTTGGTATCTAACTATATTTGCCTTGTGAGGTGTTAAACCTTGGCAATTCGATTTTGATCTTCGCCCTAAGAGTCGTAGACTCTGGCATCTAACTGGCCCAACTCTCTTCTCTTTCCCAACTCTCTTTTTTTGCCTCTCTTTTCCTTGTAAGGTGGTAAACCTTGGCTATTCGATTTTTATCTTCGCCTTGAGAGTCGTAGACTCTAGCATCTAACTTTCTTTGCCTTGTAAGGTGTTAAACCTTGGCTCTTTGATTTTAATCTTCGCCTTGAGAGTCATAGACTCTGGCATACCTGTCTCTTTTACCTTGTGAGGTGTTAAACCTTGGTTATTTAATTCAGTCCTTCGCCTTGAGAGTCATTGACTCTGGCACTTGATTCTATTCGCCTTGTGAGGTGTTAAACCTTGGCAATTTGATTCCTTGACAACATCAGTCTTAGACTCTGGTAGTGATACCTCACCTTGAAGGTCATGAACCTTGGCACTCTTTTTTAGCCTTGAAGGGTATTGAACCCTGGAAAATCAATCTATCAATCTCCTCTTGCCTTATCAATCATCTTACTTTCAACAATAGTAGGCTAAACTACGATTTCTTTGGTTTTCTCATTGCACGATGAGAATACATAGGCACGAGGGTTCAAATCCTCTACGAGCATACTTATTTATTATTCCTACCTTAGGGCATTCCTCCATTCATTTCCATGATACATCAATATTCTACTTTCATTCACTCCATGTGATAATACCCTTGTTTTGAGCAAAATATACTATACCTTTGTGCTCCATCTTGCACCTCTTTGGGAACCAAGAGTTGTTTGTGCTATGAAACCAAACACCTAATTCATTCTTTTTTCGGTTGTTCCGATACAGGGATATCGCGATGTAGGCCCTCACTTGTTGGTTCATACCAGTGTTTACTCTTGGGTTCATGTTTCACCCTTGTTGGAGTTCAAATCATACTAATCTTCGACTTTGACATCATTATTTACTTCGTCAAAATCATAGATTATTAATGGCTTGTGAATTGGATCACCAGAATTCCAACCCCAGGTAGAATTTTCATCAATCACAATATCTTGAGTCATCATGATCTTTTGATTAATTGGATTGAATAACCTGTATACACCATTTTTATGATATCTTACCAGAATCATAGGTTCACTATTGTCATCAGGCTTCCTTCTTCTACCATCAGAAACATGCTTGTAAAAAATAGAGCCAAACACTTTCAGATGACTCACCGATGGTCGTTTTTCACTCCAAACTTCTTCGGGAACCTTGTTCTTCAACTTGGTATGGCAGATGTTCAGAAAGTAAACCACAGTGGAAACAATTTCACCCCATAAGGATTTTGGAAAATTCTTCTGCTTCAACATGTATCTCGCCATGTCCAATATGGTCTTTTTTGTCCTTTCTGATATTCCATAATGTTGAGGCGTATACGGAGCAATTACATTATGATTGATACCATGTTCTACATAAAACTCATCAAACATCTTGGATGTGTATTCACCACCTCCACCTGTTCGCAAAACTTGGATCTTCTTCTCACTCTGGTTTTCGACAATCATCTTGATTATCTTAAAGATTTTGAATACTTCATCCTTTCCCTTGATCACATAGATCCACAAATTTCGACTAAACTCATCGACACAAAAAAATACATGTTTCCACCAATGTCATGCTCCTGAAAAGGGTCACATACATCTGAATGTACAACTTCGATTATGCAGGAGGATCTCATTGGCATAGTCGAAACGAAATACTTTATGGTTTGCTTATCGACTAAGCAACATTCACAGAGTTTGTCGGGCATCTCAAGACTTGGTATACCAATTACCATATCTTGAGTAATTAGTTGATAGAGTGATCAAAACTTCATATGTCAAAACCTCAAATGCCACATCCAACTATGCTTGTGGTCAACAATAACTTTTAGACATTGTACCTTAGTCGAACTGATCATGGTCTTGAATGTCCTATTCTTCGACAAAGGAGATCTCAAGACCAAATTATTCTGACTGTTGAACAATTCCCAGGCTCCATATTTCATAATCACTGAGAAACCTTTTTTGACCAGTTGTCTAACATTAAGCATATTTCACTTCATTCCAATTACATAGAGTACATCTTTGATCATAGATTTTCCTCCATTTCTCCCTTTGAATAACTATGTCTCTAGTATGTTATTCTTGCAACGAGCTATTATCAGCAAGTTTGACCTTGCTCTACCTAGACAATTTGAAATCTGCTAACCACACTTGGCTAAAAATAAACCAACGAAGAGAAGAAAGACATAAAAAAAAAAGTCAAAACAAAAAAAAAAAAAACGAAAAAAAGAAAACTTTTTTGAGTTTGACCAGTCATGTGATTCGAGCAACTCGAGTCAAGGAACCAGATCTTGGAGCTGACATGGTCATCTACAACTGCAGCCATAACCATCATATCTTCATAATCATCTAAATTTTGGCGTGCAAGGTTCACTCCTTCCTCCTTGCCTTTTGTCGCTCCCTTCTCTTAGTTGTTCCAACAATTCTTGGCTAAGTGACCCCATTTTTTAGAGCTATAGTACTACTAAAACTGCAATCACAGAATAATTATCACCCACACATCACACAACAGAAAAAACACACAAACCACAACCAACCAACCAACCTTTTTTTTTTCACATAGTAACTTAGCTTCACAACTAAGAAAAGTCAACCATAACAAGAAGAACGACAGAAAAAAAAAAAAAAAAAAATAAGCACCAAACTCACACCTTTTTTCTCTTTGTCTTTCTAATAGGACTTTCCTTCTCATCTTTTTGAGGATTCTAAAGCTCTATGATCGACCTTATGCTTTTAAGGGTTCAACCAAGACTTCTTGTTCTGAGTCTGGTCTCTTTTACCTTTTAATTTATTGAAACCGCCTTGCTTCTTCCATGCCTCATCCTACAGTGCTTGTATCGAATCTTGAACCCCTTTGCTTTCGAAAATCCTAATCTCATGTTCCTCCAATGAACCAACCAAATCTTCCAGTTTCTGGGTTTCAAGATTGTTGGATTCTTGAATAACTACGATAATTTGATCAAAATGAGAGGTCAACGTACACATTACCTTTTCAACTATCATCTTATCAGTTCAGGTTTCACCACAATCCTTCATGAGATGGACGGGATTCTGCACCTTCAACACATAGGCTGCAACCTTTTCATCTTCTCTCATCTGCATCAATTTGTAATGTCGTCACAAAGTCTGAAATTTGATAACTTTGACTTTCTCACATCCTTCATAGTACTTGATAAGAATATCATATACCTCATTCGTCGATTCAGCATGAGAGATCTTGTCGAAACTTTCTGAATCTAGCACCGATTGAATGTAATACCTGACCTTGTAGACTTTCTTCTTCGCCTCCTTGTTTGTGACTCTATAAGCATCAATTGCATTCTCAGCAAGCTCAGGGACACCATTAGTAACCACTTTTAGGGTTCCATGAAAGTCGAACAAGGATTTCATCTGCTTGATCCATTGGTTCCAATTTTTTATGTGAAGAATTAGAAGAGAATTCAGAATTCCATTAGTACCATTCATCCTTGCAGTGATTGATTAACAATCCACGATCCTGGAAACACGATCACTGAATTTAACCAGAGCTCTAGAAACGAATTTGTTAGTACGTGAGACACTTTTAGTGAGGAGAGAGAGAGAGAGAGAGAGAGAGAGAGAGAGAGAGACAGAGAGGAAATAAATATTGATATTATTGAATTATGTAACAAAACTGAATTATAAAGTATCTATTTATACACAACTAAGTAACTTGACTGCTAAGTAACAAATATAATAATCTTAAAGCCTAATTAACTTTGGGCTTAAGCCTCACACAACTTGGATTATATCTTATATCTCAACATTTTTCTGTGAAAAATTATGTTTTATTTACGTCGGAAAAAAATTTCGGTGGAACATCTACAGTAAACGTAAATAAAATAAAAAACACATTGGCGTCGATGCAATTGATGTTCCCTATTAAAATTAGGAGCACGAGTCAATTACTTTGCCAAGCCCTTTTTTAGTTTTACAATTTAATGTTTTTGAATCTTAGTTAGAAAGTTGGGTATGTTGGGATTTTTTTAATGACAAATATAATATATGGTTAAATATGTTTCTGGTCCTCCTAAATATCTCAAATTTAATTTTTAGTCCCTCAAAATATTTCCTTCAAAAAATTGTCCTCATAAAGTTTTTCATCCACACTTTTGGTCCCTAATACTGAAACGGTCGCTAAAACTGTCTCTAAGTCAGTCGCAAAGTAATAAAATGTTGCTAAAATCGTCACCAATTATGTCGTTAAGTTGTAAAAATCGTCGCTAATTTGCAAGAGGGACCAAAGGGTGGATGAAATATTTTAGTAGGAAAATCCTTTGAAGAAAATATTTTGAGGGACTAAAAACAAAATTTATGATATTTAGGAGGACCGCAAACATATTTAACACTATAATTTATTATAAAGGGGAAGCCAACACCATACAATAAAGTATTCACAAATCACAATTTTTTTTTGGAAACAACCAAAGCTAAAAAGATACAACCCATAAAATACAAACAAAAGCCATAAAAATTATCCAAATAAGTAAATAATGATGTGACCACCCATGAGCAGATCACAACTAAAAAAGAACCACCTCACTACTAATAAGTTAGATCTTCAACCCACCAAATCCATAATTAACATATTAGATTTTATCAAAATAATAACAGAAGATCAAAAACCAGAATCTAAAACAGTATAAACATTGGGTCCGCAATAGGTGCAAGTAGAGGAAACAATTCTTAAACCAATCCGAGAAGGTGCAAGACTTCACCCAAAATTTACCCAAAAACCATTTCATATAAAAAAATGCTCTCTTCAATCACCTCTCTCGTTGTTTTTGTGACTCCATTAAATGTAACATCATTTCTAGATTTCCAGATAGACCAGACCAGAACAAACTAAACCATAAGATAACCACCCTTAAACTTAATGATACTCTCTAAAGAAAGAAAAGACTCAACAGTGTCTTAGGCTTTTGAAAAAGATTATACTAGATGACGAAGTTAACACACAAGTAAAAAAATGATGAGATATCATCTTGGCTGAAACCCCACATAAAGGGAAATAGATACAATTAGGATCATAAAACACCCCCTCTTCTAAACAAGTTAACCTTGGTCAAAATTTTATCTTGGAGAAGTTTTCAGAAGAAGACCAAGATCTTAGATGGGGCCTAACAACTCCAAATAAAGGGAAGGATATGTTCCTGATCTGAAGGTGATGTCATAAAAGAAATCTAACCCTCTATGTAGACAAAGTAAGTGGAGCCCACCAAGAAACTTCCTTCACTAGAGTGCTTCCAAGTTCCCTTATATCTGTCCACGTTAAGAATAAAATCTCTAAGAAGAGTTAGAAACACATCATACACATGTAACTCTCTAAGCAAGAAATATATTTTCCATCTAAGATCCCAAGTAAAAACCCTATTGGTAACCACTCTAATCTCATCCACCAATCCTTCAGGTTTGAGAGAGTTGGACAATAGAGACAAAACTTAGAGATTAAGGGGATTCTTTCTAACCAATGGTCATTCCATAAATAAGTATGAAAACCTTACCGCCATTTCCTGACAGTCTCATAAGTAAACCAATTAGAGATACCTTCCTCTTCATCTTAGAGAATAAATGTCTCTTTCCACCAAAAGGAGGAGGAGTATAAACTCTCCAATGTACCCACTCTAAGAGAGGTAATATATATGGCTCTGCATCTAGCTATAAGAGTAACCCTCCAAAGCCTCGAGTTCCTTACAAGTATACTCCACCTTCACTTTGCTAGAAGGGAAAGATTAATTAGTCAGAGATCCTTCACTCCTAAACCCCCTTTACTCTTTGGTTTACACACACAAAAATTTAAGCACTCCTTTCACCCCACCCCCCCCCCCTCCTCCTTCAAAGGTCATACCATTTTCATCTATCCCCTTTATCTGTAGGTATAGATAACTGAAAATGGTATGAAAAAAATATATTATTATGTATAATTAAGTTCCTACATGAAATTTTATTTTATTTTTATTTATTGAAAATATGGATAATAATTTAACTTTATCATAATATTTGTAGGTATAAATGAGCACGACGATCCAACGTTATCACTTGAGGAATCTCTTCTCGATATTTATAGAATTGATTATCATTATCGTCATCTTTTTTATCTTAAAGAATCGATTAAATAAGTATTTTTTTTATTTATAAATTTAAGTCAATAAATAGACTTATAAAAATGTAAAAAATATATTTTGAATTATACCATGAGATTTGGAATGATATTTGTGGATTATAAAAATGATTTAAAAGATATCAAAAGCTTTCAGCATCTTGGTTCAAGAATTTTCTCACAACAGATACCAAACTCTACATAGATTCCATTTAGTAGTGCTACAAATTTCTTTATAAACATTATAGATTTATTTCATTGTTTGAATAAGACAAGTATACATTTGTAATTATATATAATATATGAAACATATATCATTAATCATTGATTCTATGTTAATACTGTAATTACATTTTTTATTTTCCAAACAATAGATGGAAATAGTTAACTACATTTTATTGTCCCTGTTGGATATAAAATCAACTCATTTTCTTGGCAAAAAAGTGTATGTTAAGTTATTTCACACAAATTAAAAAGAATTTATTATTAAATAAAATTGGATAATAATTTTATTAAAAGGATGAATATTATTTTTGTCTACTGACATAGAATTTTTTTTAAATGAGAGAAACCATCACAAAATCAAAGTTTGATTGAACGATCACAAAAGTAAAAGAAACCACCAAACTCAAGTTAGAAAGGACGACACAACCCTCCATGCTTTAACCACGAATGAAGATTCTGTTTGATAAAAATTACGGTCGATTAATAAACTACCTTATAGTTTATGATTGATGACTGATAACTGATGGTTTATAGTTTATTGTGGATGATTGATGACCGATAATTGATAAGATAATTGAAGAATTGGGTAAAATTAACAATTCAACTAACTTATAAAAATGACATAAAATAATATTCATAACTTGTACATACACTTCCGTGCCCGTCTGCCCGCTTTTTTTAATGCTACATACAATAAATATTCAACTTTATAAATTATTACACTTTGAAAAATAATATTTATGATTATTGAAGGAGGTTTTTTTCAGCCAAATTATGATTCTGCGTTCATAACTTGTATTGTTAATTAAAAAGAATGCAAAAACTGATTTTATTAATTTTTTTATTATATATTAATAGAGATTAAATATAGTACATTGTTAGTGTAAACTTTCTTTATACCATACTAGCGTTCAGACGGGCACGGTTTAATGCGCACAGCAGAGAAAAATAAGCGTCAATTTTTCTTTTTATGAGGTTTCTATTGTAGGCACTACGCCAAATAAGGGAAAAGAGGGCGCTTATTTTGGCCTATAACAGCGCTTTTAAGCGCCCTCTAAAGTGGCGCTGGCATAAGTAAAGATAGCGCTTTGTTTTCCTGGAGAAAGCGCTGTCTAAAGTGGCCCTTTAAGGGCCACATTATAGTGCGCTTTCAGAAAAAAGCGCCCTCTGGAGTGGTCCATAAAGGGCCACCTTAGAGGGCGCTTTCTGGACAAAGCGCCCTTTAAAGATGTCAATGTAAAGTGTTTAGAGGGCGCTTCCTACAGAAAGCGCCCTCTAAAGTGTTAGTTATTTTAAAAAAAATTGTTTGAAAAATAGTGGGTATTTATTTGGGAACCTGTTCGCATGCTGCAAAAGTGTAAAATTCATATTGATTTCAACCTTTAATCCAATGTTATACACCATTAATCCATTGATATATACAACATGAATCCATTTATATACAACATTAATCCTCCATATATACAACATTAATATATATTCATGCATGTACAACAACATTCCATACATATATGTACAACAATATACAACCTATATGATTCTTTGATCAATAATGAATTGACACAATTCATCCTTCATTTCATCCAAATGAGCTCTTGAGTAAGATTTGTATTCGTCAAAGTACTACAATTAAGAGAATAAAACATATTCATGATTTAGTAACAAATTAGATGAAATATCCAATAATATTAAAATAAACCCTAAGTTATTATTCCATACCATTTTTGGGATGTCTATACGATTCAACGCAATGATATCTCTCATAAATCTCAATACAAAAATCCGCAATCGACCGAATTGTTTTGCTGAGGACACTACACAGAAAAACAACAAACACAATATATATATATATATATAGTTAATTTCTTACAAACACTATTATAAGCAAAAAACAAACACTATTATAAGCAAAAATAAGATACTTAATATATACCTGAACTCTGACCCAGGTAATGTCCTTCCTATTACGATAATTCTTTTTCGATCTAAATTTTAGTATTGCCCTAAGAAAATAAAAACGTATATTGAGATCAATCTGACAGACATAATTAAATATACAAATACACACGAATATTTAGGGGAATTTCACTTACGCATCAACCGTCTTCTTCATACTCGGATATTTACTCCAATCACCCGATAACGAATCGAGATAATACACCATTAGTCTCGAAAGATCCATAGCAACCAACTCCCAGTGACCACTGTAAAATAAAACAAAAATTTAGATGCATGAAAATTTTCTACGTAAAAGATATACATAGATTAGAATGAAATTATTAGAAAGAAAATCTAACCCGTTGCCAGAATTAAACGGTAAAAAATACAAACTGGGTGTAGTATTATCGCCGGCCGCCATGAATCTATCGACTAGTTCATTCTTTACGGATGTTGGATTTTTTGTTATAAACGTTGTGTTGATACGGGAAGCAGCAATAAAATTGAATCGGTTACACAATTCAGTTCCCCGCATCAATGTGTCATACATATACCTTAAATAGAAACATAATAAACATTAGACTACTCATTGAAATGTGTAAATAAATTGTTCATCTAAGTAAATAATAGATTGATCGGAGTACCATATGTATGTATGAATGACAGCGATGCCCAATTCTTCGTGTTCAAAAAGTTGTTGCATGTCCTCCTTTGCAATTATTTCGGAATGAGCAATTCCGAAAACACCTTCATCAAAATCTATACTACGGATGGCGCCGTGCATAATATCGGACTCTTCCACCATTTTCTCAAGACGCATCATAATTTGAGATTTTGTCCCGGACGTCGTTGAAATATCCTTACCAGCTTTTTTCAACTTTCGACCGGGAACCTAAAAATTCATATAAATTAAATCATGACTTTTTGTGATGCAACAGAATCTTTGCGTATATAATTCAATGGGTATATATATTTATACCTCTTTTTGAGATGCAACCGACTCGATGCGTCTTGAAATCCCTTTACCAGCTTTATGTGTGGGTCTTGTAGGAGTCTAACATTACCATGTAATAAGGATTGATTAAATATCATAATTGTAGCTGAATTGAAATGTGAATACTAAATATTCATAATCATTTAGAACATATATACCTCGGCATCTGGGAAAATTAGATCTGACGGCCATCCAACAAAGGATCCGACTGCATCTCGCATCAACGTTGTCTCTGAAACAACGTCAGGTAATGGTAGAAGAGCGTCCGTATCTAATACAAGGTCAACCGAAACTTTCATATATCCCACCGGGAGGGGATTATGGTGAAGTAATTCACCCGAAGTGTTGTGCACTTTTCCCTTGCCAACTATGCGATAAGTTGGTGACGATAGATACAGCTGACAAGGTGTAATGCCCTAAACCAATAATAAATGTTATTGTTAACGTGTATATGTGTCAAGTAAAAAAGTGCTATTTTAATTTCATAATAACATATATAATTACCTCGAGAAATTTCGGTTGACAATTGATACTAGCTCGGTCACTAGTAGCTTTTTGCCTCGGAACCGCACCTTTCCTCTCTATACCTTGCATTCTCCTTTTGCAGTTCGAGTACTTGTGCCCTTAACTCCGCCAAGGTCTCCATCACCTCTTTGTTGGTAGGATTTTTTGTTTTTGGTTTTTTATAAATGACGACGGAGTCACACCAAAACCCTTATCCCTCACACGACCGGAATACTCCGGAACATTTAGTACTCGACTAAGTACGCTCCTGCAATCCTGGACCTCGGTTGAAGGTAAGGTTTGGGATAAAGTCTCCTGAAATATTATTAGAGGAGATTAAAAATGAATTATATGTCTAACAAAATTTTCGATATAGTTAAAGAAATAATGTTACATATACTTACACATTCGTCATAAACATTTTGAACCGCTTCAACGACAGCCCCATCCTTCCCAACCCGAGCAGCCTTCCACAATACGTGCTCCGGAAGAGATGTTGCGTCACTTTTCTCCTCGTCTAGCTACACATTGAATCAGATTATAAGATCATCCATTATAACATATTGTGACAATGTATAAGCTCATAGCATTTGAATATACTCACAATTCTTTGTTGTAACCGTGCATATCCCGTGCGCCCTTTTTTGTACGGATACGCGGGTTTTGATGCCCTTTTCCGATTTTGTCGCTTACTTCCTGGATAAAAAAGTTTAAGGCATATTAGAACCAAGTAACTTAACAATTGTATAATACCATAATTAATAGACATTACATGGAATTTTTCGTTTCTTCTTTGTTTGGCGACAAGTTATCCCATTCTTCGGCTGAAATAATCTCCGCAAACTTCATTGGCCGTTCTGCTTCAACAAATTTTCCTTCCTCATCCTTGAGAAATTTGTTGGACAAAAAGGATCAAAATCCTCGGAGTCTTTTTCCGGCCAATTGAATACAATATTTTTGCCGGCTTTCATCGATGTGAAAGGATCTCTAAAAACATACACATGGAGTGTGTTATTATAAGTAATATTATAACAATATATGGTCAACAAATAGTCAACAAAAAAAAACATAACAATATATGGTAAGTACCTGTATCTCGGACCATATTTTTCTTTGCCAACCTTCAATTCCGGACTTCTCCAATTATCACATGTAATCGGAATATGTTATCGAACAAGGAAACCAATGTAACTTGCCAACATTGAACTGTTAGGCTCAATTAGTTGGTCTTCAGCACTCCAATGTACTTCAAATTTTTCACCCTTGTCTGTTGCACAAATGATTGACTTCATAACAGTCAATCCTCGTTTGATTTCTTTTTCAACATTGTTACGTGATCCACTCGCGTCATGGGTATCGTCTTGGTTAGCCATTTTATCTGTAATATAGAAATGATTCAATAAGACCCAAGTAAGACAATGACCATATTCGTGAAGCTACACAAAAAACACATTCATATACCTTCCATTTCTCTCATGTTACAACAATCTAAAGTCTCTCTTTTTTTCATCATTATTGAATACAAACTCATACACACCTACTGCATACAAACCAATGCAAACTTATGGTGTTTGGAACATGAACAAACTTGCATCCATAATCATCAAACTTCCAAGAACGAGCTCAACACACTCCAAATGACATCAGTTTTCAATCAGAAATAAAAAACCTTACAACAAGGTGCTCATGAACACCATATAGTGCTCGTTTGCCCTAAACAACATTAATCAACATAATGCACAAAATGTAAAACTCAGTTTAGAAAATGCCCTAATCAACACCCTGAAATACAAACTATTAAGAGAAATACCTTCAAGGTGACGGTTGTAACACCCCGATTAAAATAAGAGAATTATTTAATTGAGTTAATATTATTTTATTAATTTAATTAAATAAAGTTGGATTATTGGAATATTTTATTATTATTATAAGATGTTATTTATTTAATAATAATTAAATAAATAAATAAAGGGAATATGAAGAGTGGAAGGGTAAAAGTGGAAAGGGGATAAAAGAGTCCAAGTGAAACTTAGGTTGTTTTCACGTGTTGTGCTTCAGAGTCAGAGAAAAGGGAAAAAAGCTGCAGAGAAAGAGAAGGAAGAGGAAAAGGCCAAAGATTGCTCGGAGCTTCCTTCAATCCAAAGAGGTAAGGGGTCTGAACCTTATTAAACAATAATATGCTGAAATTGGTGAAATATTGGATGAACGAAATTAGGATTTTAATCGAAGTAATTCGTAGAAATTATATGCAATGATGTTAGGATTTGTGAAATCGAATAGGGGACTATTGTATTAGATGATATGAGTGATTCTGTGTGAAATTTGGACTGTGGAGGGATGAATTGGATAGATCTCGTAGCAGATGGAGCCATTGCAGATCTGGAAATCTGGTTTCTGGTCATACGCGTATGGCACTAGGCAATACGCGTATGAGATGGCCTGGTACGCGTATGGCACTAGGCAATACGCGTATGAGATGGCTGGTACGCGTATGGCGCTAGGCAATACGCGTATGGAGGAGGAAGATGGAATTTTGAACGTGAAATGGTCTCTGGTGGTACGCGTATGGGGAAGTGATACGCGTAGCATACGCGTATGGGAATGGCCAATACGCGTATGGATTTGGCCAGGCATGGGCAATACGCGTATGAGCATGGGCAATACGCGTATGGGCAGACTTGTGGTCTTTCCTGGCTGTTGTTTGTGCAGTTTCG